>NC_056730.1:867680380-867722880 GCF_019279795.1 Protopterus annectens | reverse complement strand
CTTCCTGCACCACAGTGACAGCCAGCCCAGAAAATTCACCAGGATACCCAGCAGAGTATATTGATATCTTCCGATATTTCTCCAGAACATCTCACCAAAGAAGTCCCTAGGAAGAGTATGTGCAAGAAGAGGAACTTAGACTCCTTTCAAGAGTCTGTCACAGAGGATACCAACTTTGAGGGAGAATGGTCTCCAAGATTACCACCTGATGACATCTCCTTTGGAAAAGTTATAGAAATTCTAAAGCAAAGAGTTGGCTTGTCTACAGATGACCCTTTCCAAGAGGAATCTGTATTCCTGGAGGCTTTTGGAGCATGCCTGTCTACCTCCTGATTGACACTGCCCATTGGATGACCTCATTGATTTGATCTCTCGATGGGAATGGAAGAAGCCTGAGTCCATTGAGCTGATCCCCAAGCGACCAGACAGGATGCTGGCAACACCTAAGGAGAGGGAATTCTGGAGCAAGGGAGTACTAGAGTTGATGCCAAGGTCATAGCAGCAGCCACAAAAAAGGAATTTGCAGAACAAAGTTCCTCTGTTCATCCCCCTAACAGGAAGTCTAGGGCACTGGACAGATTCAAGAAGCGAGTATATGCTTCATCAACTTTTGCACTTTGGTCAGTGAAGTATTTGGCACATTTCACTAGACTCCAGAGGTATTTTAATAAAGAACTTACCAAATGCCTCTCTGGGTCCTTTATGTCTGAGGCAGAGCGCTCAATTGCATCACAGTTAGCTACCCTGTAATCTGTTTCACAGTCAAACATGAGGCTCATCTCCCACGTAGCTGAATGTACCTCAAGGGTGGCAGGTTCAGGCATTTCCATTAGGCTCCTGTGTGATTTTCCAGAGTCTTTCAAGTATTCCTTCTTCAATGCTTCCTTTGACTGACGTTCTTTATTTGGCTCCAAAGTTAAAGACAGACTATCCAGGTGTGAGCAGGAAGGTAAAACCCTGTCTGCTGTGGACATATGTTTTTCGACACCTTAAAGGACCTTTTCAAGGAATCAGTGAGGTGAAAGTCCCAGAGTCCCCTCCAAGATCCACGTGGCGATTGGTCCGCCAGGAGCAGAGGGGGAAACTATGATGGAAGATGCTACCCATGAGATAGAGCTGGTCCACAAAACCAGGCATCTTGAGGTACCTTCTCTGATGGATCCTGTCAGCACTCCTGAAAGGAGGCCTGATCCTCCATCTCTGGAAGCAATTGGAGGTCATTTATCCTTGCACTAGAGAGCCTGACTAGAGATTGCAAAAGTTTCATGGGTGCATAGGATTATTTCTAGAGGTTATATAACACCCTTTTCCCTATCACCCACCTTAATAGTAAAGAAAATCCCTGATGTTCCACCCAATTAAAAGTAAGCAGCAGCAGCAGCACTAGAAATAAGCTCCTAGGAAAAAGAGTCCTCCAATAAGTCCTCCCAGACCTGAGAGAGTCCAGCACTTGCTTAAGATTCCTCTTAGTGCTAGAGAAAGCAGGGAACTGGATACCAATCTTTATCTCAGCAATCTGAGCAAGTCAGTTCAGTACCCAAAGTTCCAGATGGTCACTGTTCAGTCCATTCTGCCTTTTCTGCACAAGGACAACTGAATGTGCTTAATAGCTCTTCAGGATGTGTACTATCATAGGATGTGTACTATCATATCAAAATGAACAGATGATCCAGCAGATACCTATGCTTCCATCTGGAAGCCAATTATTACCAGTTCAGAGCTCTGCCCTTAGGTCTCACCACAACCCCCAGGGTGTTCATCAAGTGTATGTCAGTAGTAGCAGCTCACTTAAGACTGCAGGGATTTCAGGGATTTCCTTATTTGGATGATTGGCTCTTAACTGCTCTGACCAGACAACACCTGATCCAGGCACAAAATTATGTACTCAGGTTTCCATCAACTGTAAGAAATCTCATCTCGAACCAACTCAAATATTGGAGTTCATTGGAGCCTTGTTCAGTACGGTATCTTTGATAGCCTTCCTCCCTCTACCAAGGATTTGAACCATTCATTTCCAGGTCACAAAGATCAGAGTTCCTTTGTTTTAGCTTGATTGATCCTTCAAGCATTGGAGTCAATGTCTGCTGCGATAATTTTGGTTCCACTAGCAAGGCATCACATGAGAATTCTTCAGTGGACGCTAATGACTCAGTGGTCCATTCTTCACCAGTTATCCACCCGAGTCGAGATAACTCAGTTCTGAAAGAATTAACTCCTTTGGTGGATTTCCTCTGCTTAAGTAATGCTCAGTTGTCCCTTTATTCTCCCTCAACCCAAGGCCATAGTTACCATGGATGCTCAAAAAATTCAGTGGGGGGTATTTCTTGGGAAAGATGGTCCAAGGCATGTGGTCTCCTGAAGAGGCCAATACACATATCGATGTTCTGAAAATGAGAGCTGTTCTCCTAGCTTTGCAGGCCTTCCAAGACTGTCTTCCTTCTGGGACTGTTGTGGTTCAGATGGACAGTATGTCATTGGTCTGGTACATCAACAAGAAGGGACCAAATCTTACCCCCTGTGTCGAGAAACTGAGAGTGTGGCAATGGGCAATCTCATTCAGTCGGTTTCTGATAGCAGTGCACATTTTGTGTAGGTCCATTCTAATGCCTCAACATGAAAGTTCCCAAAAGAATCTCCTGCTGATGGGGCCAACCTTGCTGTGACCTCTTTGCATTCCCACTCTACAACCAAGTATAGCAGTTTCTTTGCCCTGATCCCCCCACTGGGGAATCACAGATAAATTCTCTTCACCATGATTCTCTTCTCCATGATTGGCCACCTGGTTTTCCCTATGTCTACCCCAGTACCTGTAATCCCCAAATTTCTTCAGAAAGCATCTTGTTTGAAAAGCACAATCACCCTCATTGCCCCTTATTGACCTCATCAGATTTGTTTTCCTTTTCTTTGGCCTCCTCTGCTTTGCCTGCCTTGGATTCTGGATCCAATTCCAGAACTTCTCTCTCACCCAACAGAAATTCTAGGCCTAAAGTTGATCACATGGTTTCTGCACTTCACCTGATAGCTAGACAGCTCAGGCTGTCCTCCCCTGTCCAACACATTCTTTTGTCTTCTCATAAAGCTTCTGCAAAAAAAAAATACAAAAGTAAACGGAAAAATTTTTTGGGCTCAGCCAAAATACATTGATCCCTTTTCTGCTCCATTACCTAAATTTCTTGAGGTTTTAGCTACAATTCTTAATGAAGGTGCTCGTTCTTCAACTGTTAAAGTACAGCTAGCTGCTATTTCTAATTTTCACATAGGAGTAATAATTCATCTTTAGCCTCATCCAGACTTTGTAATACCTTTATAAGTGGACCCTTGCTTCTTAGACCCCCTTTTAAGGATACCCCTCCTTCATGGGATTTAAATATTGCTTTACAATCATTGAGTCAATCACCATTTGAAAAGTCAACTAAGTCAGCTAAACCATCCCGTCTACCAGGCAAGCACCTCCTATCTTTCTCACCAGCACGCCATTGATATTCTCTTCCACCTCCCATCTGTACCAGAAACAGACTCTGTCTTCAAAACCCTACTTCAGTTGCACCTAACTTCACAATGGGAATGTTCTTGCTCCCATCCTTCATAATTTCCTTGTCCATAATTGCTCTTTACTAGCCACCATATCTGTAAATAGCCTCTTATGGTTTAATAACTTGTAATAAAATGGTAGGAATCATGATATTTGCATAGGAACTGTAATTAATTCAGTATAGTAACTAGGATCTCATAATGCCAATCCATTGGCAACTTGTTACTTTGTTTTTAAATTCCCTCTTAGTTGTGTAATTTTTTATTTTGTATTCTTGTGACTTCTTGGATTTATATTGTATATTTGTATTTTTGTATTCTTCTATTCTTTGGAGCTTTTCTACCCAGGACTCCATTGAAAAAGGGTTCTTCGAGACCCAACTGGACTATCCTGGCAAACAAACTGCAATTAAATAAGTAAATAAAATAGTGTGATTTAAAATTTGTGACCTGGAAAATGCTCTTTTTAGTGGCAATTACCTTCATTAGAAGAGTCTCAGAAATTCATACCCTACCTTCTCTGCCCTTATTTGATTTTTCATAAGGATAGTGTTATACCGAGAGTTTTCACTGTATTCTTAGTGAGTTCACTATAGTATCTTAAGGTAGAATAATAGGCTTGAAAATAGAGAGCCAGACTTGTGGTTTCATGTATGCATTCAGTTTCAGGGAAAGACAGTTCAGTAGTAAGGAAAATATAATCTTGCTGGCTAAGCATGAGATATGCAGAAATAACAGTTGTCAGGGAGAGCTACAGAATGTTCCTTTTTCAAGGGAAAGATATGTGTACTTACAATGGAATGCTAGATGAAGAACAGACTGTGAGGCACATGCACAACATGGCTTGGAAACCAAGGCTAAAGAGGCGTGTAGAACATTGCAGGTTTTTGGTATTATTAGGAAATACTTCAGAAAGTCAGTTAAGTTAGCTTTTGGACTGATATGCAAAAGGTCTTTGCAGTGTAGTACAGACACTTTCAGTTTATAGGACCTTCCAAACAGGACAAACTGAAAAACAAAAAAACAGAAGGAGGAGACTTCGGAGCCAGATAACTGCAATTAAAAAAAACTTTTATTAATATTAAGTGCTTTTGTCCTTTGATTAAAATGGACTTCTTCAGAACAAAAGATCCAAAACTTCATAGGTTCATAGGTAGGTACTAGGCTATTGGCCCTAGGGCCTATACAAGCCCAGCCAAAAAGGTACCCTGGCTTTTGCCACCCAAGAAAATTATTTTCCTGTGCCACTGTCGAGCAGAGCCACAGAAATGATCCCTGGGGTGAATTTTCTATTTCCCATCCAACCATCAAGATTTTTCTTGAAGAGTACTAATGAGAAGCTTTGTTTGATATAGATAGGTAGTTTATTCCAGAGTATGGGAAGTCTCTGGGACAGGAATCTATCCCTCCGGCATGTTCTGTTTATTGTGGTGACAAGGTTTAGGTCCCTAGAAGCGTGTAGCTCAGAGGGATTGGGACTTCTTTAAATGGGGCATGTCCAACAGCACTGGGTTTGACATAGCTTTGTATGTTAGGCAGAGATCACCTATGAGTAGGCGATATGCGACCGAGTAAAGCCATCAAACCAAGCTCACAAATTAAATTAACACTCCATTTACATACACAGTTAAATAACTAGGAATTTAAAACCTTCAAAACATCTAAAGTACCCACATCCTAAAAAAAAAACAAAAAACACACCAGGGCTAGTCTATCCAATACAATAAACAATGGTTACTGAAACAGAACAAAAAAAATGTTTAAAAATAGAACAAAAAATATATATATTTTCTCATTCTCTCACTGCTTAAACAATTTATAAATACATATGCATATGTATAGGTATGCACACATTTTCCTAAAAATCATAGCTTCGTTATCAAATCAGCCAAAACATTCTCCTATTCACGAGAAAAAATATGCTGCTTACTAAGAGATGCATTCTCGTTTAGACTGGGGGCTACTGTGGCATTCATCCTCAGTTGCCACCTAAGCTCTAACACATCCAAATAATCATCACAGGGACCACCCTATTGTCCCAGGTCAGCCTGATCAATGGCAATAAATTTAAATTTATGTGAGGGATTTTCCTCCAAATGTTTAACTAGGGCATTCCTATCATCATTTGTCTTTATCATATAAGTGCTGGTAAATCCTTTTCCTTAAACAAAGTTTTGTTTTGCCAATATAGAATGCAGAACAACATCCACACAGAGCTAAATACACTAACCCCTTGTTACCACAGTAAAACATTGGGTGCAAAACAATTTCTGCATAACCCTGTACATAGCAGGAAGTCCCTTCTAGTATGTACTGGCACTGGTTATAGTTACTGCACTTAAACATCCTGCCTTCACCCGTAGGATGCCCTGACCTCTCCAATATTGTTTTAAAGTTTAAATTCTTTTTATATACAATAACAGGTTTGGACCCCACAATCTCAATGTAATCCTTGTTAATCCCAAATATATTTCATTTCCTATTCACAACAGATCTAAGGCCCTCAAATTTACTAGTGTATGTTGGCACAAAGGCCCCACTAAACTGTTGCTCTACACCACAAGCAACCCTGTTTCCAGTTCTCATATCCATAGAACTATTGGTAACAGTAGTAATGCTAGTAGCCAAACTAGGAGCTCCAATAGCAGCAAAAGGATTATTGGTAGTAGCAGCATTACTAGTAGCAGCAAAAGCAACCCCCTCCCTTCTACCAAGTAAGGACAAAAAAATAGCCAGATTTTTCTGTTGGAGTTAACTTCATCAAAAATACTGGCAAGAAAAATGTCTGGTTACACCGTCCTAATGAACATTTCTTTTAGCTTCCCCATTTCAGCCTCATAGTCATCTTTCCTAGATATCATATAGGCAGGCCTTACTCAATGTCCAGGAACTTTTTCTGGTGTAAAGGGTGCATACTTTCAAAGTGGAGTAAGGAATTTGGGTAAGTAGGTTTATGATAAGTACTTCAATCAAACTTTCTTTTTTTCCTTGTTCTTCCCTAAAGTAATGTCCAAAAAATGTACCATGTCACTTTGTATATCCATGATAAACTTTAAGAAATCGGTAGTCTTATGTAAATAGTCAAACAAATTCCCTTAAACTGGCTTCATTAACTACCCAGAAAAAAAATCATATTGTCTAAAAAGCACCAGTATAATATCCAACTATCCTTGAATTCAGTCCTTAGGACAAAGTTGGTTTCCCAGTAAAAAAGAACTACATTGGCAAATATAGGGGCACATGCTGCCCCCATTGCTACTCATGTCATTTTCCTGAAAGTTGGTTTTCATATACCAAGAAATTATTTTCCAATACGATTTCCATAAACACCTTTTTCTTTGTCCTGAATTAAATTTGTATAATGCCTAAGGTATCTTTAAAACCATTCAACCCCAGTCTCATGGGGAATAACAGAATAAAGATCATGAAGGTCAATAGTAATAAATATAATATCACAGTAAAGATAATCTGTGATCCTAGATTAAAAAAAAATCCTATGAGTCCTTCAATAACACAGGGTTAATGTCAAGGACAGTCTTACTATGAAAATCAACATATTTAGATATACAAAATGTTTTTAATGCTTTTACATCAACAATCAGGTGCATTGGGGGGGGGGGGGTCATGAATGTTTTTATGCACTTTGAGAATACCAAAAATGTTGGTAGTCTTGGGGTTATGAACATACACATAATTGAAATCCTCTGTTGTAATCTGATTGCAAAGCAACATCTCTTCAAGAATCAAATCTTTCTTACAATATGCTATATGCATTTTATTCAAAGAGGCCTCCTCATAAATGCCAGAATATAACAAATTTATCATTTTGTTAATATAATCGTTACTGTCCATAACCACCAAGCCCCCACCCTTATCCGCTTTCATAACTCTAAAGTGCTTGTTGCCAGAAATTTCTTTTAATAAATACCTTTCTTCCTCACTAAGATTGTAATCAAGTGGTTGAGCGGGGGTTGGCTTCAACAAATTAATAAAAATCCAAATCACAAAGTTTCTCGAATAACAAAACTATGGGATAAAGAGGCAGATTAAAAGAAGTGGGCCTCATTAATAAATTCAGTGTTTCATAATCAACCCTGTTATCACCCTTAAAATAAAAAGCCAAGTTTAATTTTCTAAAAATAACTTCAATTGAATGAGGGTTTGATCAGTTTTACTCCTCGAGGTGGGCACAAACGTAAGCCCCCTATCAAACAAGTTGGCCCACATAATGTTTCCCTCCACACTACTATAATTATACATTTTAAAGTCCCCACAGTCACTAAGAATAATCTGGCAATCGGCTACCATCGACCCCTCCAAGAGCCCCCCTCCCTGTCATCCAGTTGGGGGGGGGGTCGGTTGTCATCAAATGGTATCTGATAATTCCATTTGATTCCCTTAATTTCAGTCCCTTAACATCTGGGACCTCCTTAGAAGGGGGTGCTCTAAAGGGTCACCTCTCCCTGTTTAAATTAACATCATGCCCAAAATCATCGTAATTGCCATTGTCAGCCTGCCATCTAACCTCTTACCCTGTTGAGCTCTGCACACTCCTACCTTCCTTACATTAGGTGGAGGGAGGTAAGCAATCCCCTTTTCATATACAACTAGGTCATGTGAAGCATCATGTTTTTATTTTTAATACATCAAGCTCTCCTTCCACTCTAACCAATAAATTATTGTGCTGGACTATCTCTGTTTCAACTAACAAGTCACTTTTTATACTAATGTCCAACTTATTTATGTCTTTAATTAGAGCATTTAACTGTCTATCATAGTCTTTAATCAATAACTCAAGCAGTTCACATCCATACCTATTGAACAAGTTAACCAATTCACAGTGCAATATAGAGTCATTGAAGAAGTTAACCGATTCACAGTGCAATATAGAGTCTTTGACCAAGCCTATAGGGTATTTCCAGCTGCAGAGTCCTTTAGGGATCCTCTCGACCCTCAAACATCTTGTTTCAGTAACTATTGATGTGATGTTGTCCTATCTTGCCTTCATTCTTTGCTGATTGGGTTTGGAACTGATCCTTGGTTCCGGCTCGGCCATATACAAAAGCCTGAGGTCTTCCACTGGCTTGTGGCTGTATCCCTATCTCATCATGCCCTAGGAAAGCTCCCCAGATCTCGTTTGCCACTAAACAGATTGGGTGCTTCCATTTTGGCTCTGGCTAAGTTGGAAAGTTTTTCTTATTGATATACTTGGTGTTATGGCTATTTAAAGGAGTTAGCGATTAACATTTTAGTAGTAATGTAGTTAGTTTAGAGAGTTCGCTCTTCTGCTTTGTTTCTGGCCATCATTTTTTTCACTTGGCCTGTGTTACTCCCTATCCCGGCTTAAATTTACTGTTTAAAGCCCGTTTCTAGTTAGAGGGCTTTCTTTTCTTTCCTTTACATTGCCTTGCACACACTCATTTAATTTAGAGAGTGTTGTAAAGAATTGTATTGCTCCTGTTATTTCTTCCTAACCAAAACTGGTAGCTCGTTTGAGTTAGAGGGCTATCTTCTTCCCTTCCCCCCTCCCTTTTGACTAGGCAGCTTTTTTTCAGTTAGAGAACTACCACCCCTTCCCCTTTTTTTCCAGTATTGTTAAGGTTTTTCTTCTTCTTGTTTTTTTTTTAAGTTTTATATATAGTATAGTGATAGCTTGTTTTGTATACTAGACTGCTGAGTAGTTTATACACCCTTTCTTATACTTGTTGTTGTCTGTTAGTAGACTGATTATGTCTAAGGAACATAAGGAAACCAAACCCTCTGGGTTCAAAAAGTGTGTGAAGTGTAATCGGAAAATGTCCATCACGGATGGATACACTATTTGTGTATACTGTCTTGGGGCTTTGCATCTGCAAGAAACCTGTTCCATTTGCCACTCTTTCAGTTCTACAGTGCTGCTTGAAAGGAAGAACAAGCTGAGAGGCTTACTGACGTCCCCCTTCACTGAAGCATTAGAAGAAGGTCAGGGCACTTCTAAATTGACCAAGTCTCCATCATCAAAATCTGAAAAATACGGGAAAAGGTCATCTCCTTCTTCTGGCAAATCAGAGCCAGCAAAAAAGCTGACCAAAGTTGCTTCTCCAGACCCGAAGATTGTTGGGCCCAAAAGATCTCCATCATTGGCTCCATCAGTATCTGTGCAGATAGAATTTGAATTACAGAGCCAGTCCCTGGAATTGGTACCAGTCTCCCCTACTTTAAGGTCACCTCTATTACAACCAGTCTGATCTTCTGCCCTACTCTCCTCTCAGTCCTCCAGGAGTCTTTCTGATGATGACCTGGATCGGGTGGTGTGCAGACTTTTAAGGACACCGGTGCTGGCCAAACTGCTATCGTCTCCAACCAAGAGGAATTCGGAACTGACCAGGATCTCCCCTTTGACATCGATTCTTCCAGCTGACCGGAGACTTCGGAGCTGGATTGAATGGAACCTATCTCATTGGAACCATTGGCGCCAAGACCTATTCCAGGTTCTTCAGACCCTACATCTGCTTTGACATCCTCGGTTCTTTCTGAACTCAAGGAGTCTAGAAGCTGACTCTCTCCGGTCGGCTCTGAGGAGTGAAGTCTGATCAGATATTTTTCGGGTCCAAACTTGCCTCTCTGGGCTTTGGCGTGGGTGAGCTCAGCTCCTACATCGGCCTCGGAACCAAACCCCTTGGTTCCGGGGATCCCTTCTGGCTCTTTGGAGCCAGAGGTATTATCCAATCAGGGGAGAGAGGCTTTTGAGGTGATGAGTAGAGTGCTATCTCTCCAATCTTAGGTCCTGACATTCTTCCCCCGAAGGCACCGGCGTCTGTCTCTGCACCACACCATCCACAGACACGCAGAGACCCTGGGCCTCAGGATACCCCATTGGGTGCACCCCTCTCTTCTGAATCTCTCCAGAATACCCTTCTGAAGAGGTCCCTCATAACAGACTTTGCAAGAGAATGCATTTAGGCTCCCCAGAGGAGTCAGTAACTTCTGATACAGACCTCAGTGAGTCAGAAGGGCCTATATTAAAGCAAGGAATGCTTAAAATAGTGAAAGCTGATTTATCGACCCTTTAAAAGTGAAAGCTTGAAAACCCGAACACATGGAACTGCGATTTTTTTTCGTGACTTTGCCATTTCCTCAGCTGTGGTACAATCTCAGAGTTTGTATATTTAAGTAGGGAGGGTGTAGTGGGGGGTGAAGCCCCCCACTTTATTTGGTGTTTTGAAGTTTGTTTTTTTTTTTGTTTTGTGGAACAGAGATTTTTTTTTTTTCCCTGGGAAATAAAATCACTGTTCCGTGTGTTCGGGCTTTCAAGCTTTCACTGTTAAAAGGTCGATAAATCAGCATTCACTATTTTAAGCATTCGCTGATTTTAATATAGACCCGAGTCAGAAGGGTCCCCACGGTCGGCCTCTGAGGATGTCTCCTTTGCAGACATCCTGGAAATCCTTAAGCAGAGAGGCAGCTGGAAGTCCATCAACCCTTCTTAGGAGGAGTCTGTATACCTGAAAGCATTTTGGTCTCACCCTTCCACCACTTGGGTGTCCCTGATTTTCGATGAGCTCATGGAATTAGTTAGTCGAAAGGCGTGGGAGTCTCCAGACTCAGTGGAACCTGTTTCTCGAAGGCCAAACAAGTTTATCACAGCACCTTCAGATAAAGATTTCCTTACTAGGGGTGTTCCAGTAGACACTATGGTGATGGCGGCTTCCACCAAAAAGGAACTTTCTGAGACATCCTCATCTGTCCATCCGCCGAACAAGGAGTCTCGTACAATGGACAGATATTGGAAGCGCACATTCTCTTCTGCGACTTTTGCACTCAGATCACTGAATTATCTGATGCACTTTACTAGGCTACAAAGAGATCTCCTAATGGAGCTAGGAGATACTCTCCAAGGTACAGTAGCTCCAGAGGTATCAGACAAAGTTTCCTCTTAGCTGTCCACCTTAAACTCTGTGATTAACTCCTCCATGAGGCTTATTTCTTATGCAGCAGATGCAGTGAGTAGAGCAGTGGGTTCAGGAATTTCCTTGAGGAGACATTCCTGGAAGCACTTTTGTGACTTTGCGGAGTCCTTTAAATTTTCCTTTATAAATGCCCCCTTCGATGGCTCGTCCTTGTTTGGGCCAAAAGTCAAGGACACACTAACCAGGTATGAGCAAGAAAGAAAAACTCTCTCTGCTATAGGAGTCCATTTTTCTCTATCTTCTAGACCTTAATAACAAACTAAAACAATGAGTGAGAAGGTCACATAGAAAAGCCAACCAGGTGTTTCAGCTAATTGGCAATTCTGAATGCCCATGACTTGTTTCGTCATGTGTTCATAAGGGTCATTTGCACATATCCCATGTGCCTCTGATTTAAGAGGTTTGAGAGGTCACTCATTGGAAGTTTAGGCTGGAGTTTTCATTTAGTTTTTACTGATTATCTTCTAGACCGTATCCAAAAGGTCAAAAGGGAGGAAAAATGTGGTTCCGAAAATCCCAAGAGAGTTTTTCAAGACACGTGGTGATTCTTCCCCCAGGGGCAGATGGGGAAGTAGTAATAGGTGACACTGTCCATGTGGCAGAGGAGGTCCACAAAATCAGGGCGACGGAGATTCATTCTGTAGTAGGCTCTTTCAGCCCACCTGAAGGGAGGCCTGTCTGTCCATCTGTGGAGGCATTTGGGGGTCGGTTATCTTTGTACCAAGAAGCCAGACTGGAAATAAAAGACAAATGAGTACAAAGTATCATATCTAGAGGCTACTCTGTAACCTTCTCTCTTCCCTTCCCTTCCCAGACATAAAAAAACACCTCAGGCATTTCACCCAGTCAGAGGGAACAGGCAACTCTAGAAATTCAAAAGTTGCTGGACAAAAGAGTCATCCAAAGAGTCCCCGCAGACCAAACAGGATCCGGAACTTACTCAAGGTTCTTTTTAGTGCCAAAGAAAACAGGGGACTGGAGGCCCATTTTGGATCTCAGCAGATTAAACAAATCAGTAAAGAAGACAAAGTTCCAGATGATGACACTGCAGTCAGTTCTTCCCTTTCTTGGAAAACACAATTGGATGTGCTCTATAGATCTTCAGGATACATACTACCACATAAAGATGGACATGCCATCCAGAAGTCATCTGCACTTTTGTCTGGGAGCCAGTCATTACCAATTTCGGGCCCTGCCTTTTGGTCTCACTACAGCTCCCAGAGTTTTCATTAAGTGTATGGCAGTGGTCATGGCTCATTTGAGACGTCTATGATTCCGAGTGTTTCCGTATGTAGACGACTGGCTCCTAACCGCCATCACCAAGCATCTACTACTAAAAACAAGAGACACCACATTACTTCTCTGCTGTCACCTAGGAATCACTATAAATTACGAAAAATCTGCTTTGTTGTCATCTCAAAATACCATTTTTATAGGGGCAGATCTAGACAGAACAAAAATGATGGCAAAACTTCCTACAGAAGGAGTTTTATTTCTGTGACATCAAGTTTTAAACCTTCTTTCCAAAAGTAGAGTACAGGCCAGAACAGTTCTGAAAGTCTTGGGAACCATGGCAGCAGCGATAAACTTAGTTGCATTAGCACGCATGCACACGAGAATCCTGCAATGGCTTCTGTTCACTCAATGGTCATTACAGGAACTAACCATGTCTCACCATATTCTGATAACAGATCTCTGCAAAAAAGACCTTACGTAACATCAGGTCAACCCTTTGTCCTTCCACAGCATTTAGCCACAGTAACCATGAACACCTCCCAGATAAGGTGGGGGGGGGGCATTATCTGGGAAGGACAGTCCAAGGCACATGGCAGGATCATGAGGCCCATTTGCCTATCAATGTCCTAGAGATGAGAACAGTGCTTTTGGCGTTGCAGGCACTTTAGGACACTGTTCCACTGGGAACTATTGCATTACAGACAGACATCATGTCAGTTGTTTGGTACATAAACAAACAAGGAAGAACCACGTCCTACCCCCTTTGTCTAGACGCCACGAGAGTATGGCAGTGGGCATCCTCCTCTACTACCTACTGCAGCAGTGATCATTTGAACATGTACTGTTTTATGGTAAGTTTACTTACACAATTGTACTTTTCTTTCTAGCCTCCAAACGTCATATACATGGATATGACCGCCCCATTTTCCTTTTTAGTGACCTCAGGAGTTAGGGTACTGCTGGTAATCCTCATCTACAAATTCCTATAAGTCACAATGTTGTCTTTCATTATTCAGTGCTGGTGTGATTTGTCTTGGTGTGGTCAATCAGTCATTGTTACATATGGGCCAGTCATATTCAGGTCTTGGGTAAGATTAGGCCATGTAATCATGAAGTGTTCTATAATGGCAGTTATCTCTACTACAAGATCACTATGCTTACCTGGTAACTTTTTGCACTTCAGAGAACTGACTACTGTTACCTGTGTATCATGTGCCCTCTGTCCAGTCATTAAAAGGTATGTATGTATATATATATATATATATATATATATATATATATATATGTATGTGTGTGTGTGTGTGTACGTATATATATGTATATATATATATATATATATATATATATGTGTGTGTGTATGTATATATATATATATATATATATATATATATATGTAATAAAATGTCATATTGAGTCATTCTGTGGTGTATTCACTAAAGCAGTGTGGATCACCTGCCAGTTACCAATTTTGCAAAGCTGCCTTTAGCGCTCCAAGGTGTGTTTTACTTTGTATGCCTTTAGTTTTGTAGAGTATGGTGATTATTTATTCAGTTTGTCAACTGGGATAGAATACTGATCCCATTGGATCAATTTTAGTCTCGGCCCAGAATGTGAGCACACATCAGGTGTATAAAATTAAACAATTTATACAATAAAAGTGCACACTAAAAACAAATGGCTAATATACAACAGAAAAAGAAAGTAGTCCGCATAAAGCATTATGTGCAATATTTACATCAGTTAGAGTAGTGATATGTTAGGAGTTAGAGAAAAGATCCTTACTGAAAATTGAAGGTAGCATATGTCTGAGATAAGGGAAACTAGCTGTTTGCACAGAACATCATGCATCTCAGAGTGTCTACATTTACTTCGTTCTTACTTTTCACCACTTACCAATTTTAAAAATTATGATTGTTACTTGAGTTACAGCCAACCTTTGGGAATTGTAACTCTAATGATGCTCTTTGTACAGCTTCTGAATTTACCTCTCTGGCATACTATACTGATTTAAGCCCCTTCTAAATGTCAGTATATGAACAGCACTGGTTTGCTTTTGCTGCTTGTGTGCATTGTATTTCAGAAGCCTGCAAGAAAATTAAGCAAACACATTTTACTGTCAGTTTGAAAGCTTTTACAGTTTCCTTGAATATTTGCTCAAATAGGTTACACTTGAGGCTATGTGATTGGGTACCAACAGTCTTTGATTCAAAGAAGGCAAGAAGTGATTACTCCCAGATTTTTGATTGAGAATTGTAAATTTTTGTTTCAAAAGAAATTATTTGGAAACCCACAGTAACATCTCACTGATTTTTAGTGGGCTGGGAAAAAAAAAACTTGGTTAGCCTTAATTAGCCTCACTGTAGAATATTATAAACAATGACCTCATGCTTGATCCTCAGTTGTTATCTGCCATCCACCATGTCAAAATCAGCAACTAGCATGCATCTCGAGTATGATTGTGGTCATTCATCTTCCTGTAGTACCAGATCTCCACAGTGACTGAGATGCCAAACTAGTCTAAGAAACATTTTACAGTAGATGGTAACATTGTTATAAAATAATTGCTCTCAAAGTCCATCACTGTGATACCAAGCTCAGCAGGCTGTCCCCTGCAACAGTCTTCAGTTCATGTGGGATCCTAGGTCCCCCCAAAGGACAGCTACAATCCCTTTAAGTGTCTTCAGTTGAGTCTGAAACATTCTGCCAGCAGGAGTGGCTATTGGGTAATGTCCAGGAGGTAACTTCACAAGTTGTCAAACCATGAGCACTGATTCATGTCAAAGTGACGGGGGTGCTGGTTGCATTAGTAGATGTTCTTGGGTTGCCAAGCTTCTCACTCTGTAATGGAAAATAGTTCCCTCTGCTTTATAAATATGTCATTTTTTTATCCATTTTATCTATGTTTGCATCATTTGAGGCACTAACCAAAGCTCTTGACTACAGAAGAGGTTGGAAGCAATAAAAAAAAAACTTCCATTATACTGAAATTTTCCTTTTATTGTATTACCTAAGCTCACTAATTACTACCATGGTGTGTAGTACAATTTCTGTATTTCTGCTAACACCGCAACCAAATACTGGTCAAAATTTTGACCCAGAATACCTTCAATCATAGTCAAGGCCCCACATTACTTAAATTCCTGCACTTGACTATGTCATTCATCCAAGCATGCAGAGAGCGACATGACTTTGATACAGAACTATTCATTTTCACCCCAAGAGTTTTATACTTGCACTGAACTGCTACAGTGCATACTTTGCAAACGTCTCAAGTTTGGCACTCAACTGCTTATTCATTTGAAATTTATGCATCCAAATGAGAGAACTGCCTTAGTGTGGATGCACACTGCAGAAAGCAGAACTCTTTCTCTTTTTTCAATGGGTGAAATTAACAGCTAATCTGACTGTTTGGCATACTTTGAGATCATAGGTTCAGCATTCGAGAGGTACTGTGGATGCTTCTGTAAGTCAGCTGCAGACCTGAGTGCTTATAAGGAGAATAATACCTGGAAGGGGCATGGCTGAAGAAATGACTTTCCTGGTCTGAATCCAAGTGCTGAGTAGTTGTGGAGATTTCATGGACTTTATGAACATTCACTGGGATCCATTAATGCCTACACTAAGTATACACTGTTATGAGTGAACAGACAACACAGACATAACCTGTGTCTTATTCCTCCTAATTTTAGTTTTCTTACTGATTTTCATGGAGCCTTAAATATCGAGAGGGATTCCTAAAGTTTAACACAAAGTTAAGACTAGATGTATACTTCGCGTAATCTTTCTGAGTGACTAGAAAGCACAAAATACACTTAGTGTAGTCATTAATAAATGTGGCCCATTGTGTTTGAAAATAAAATCTTCACAATTCATTTACAATATTTAGTGCTTTGTGCTCTGAAACATTCATTCATGGATTCTCTTGTCATCAGCTTTATCACATAGTCACAGGGGAGCCATTTTCTACCCTGGGAAGCAATGGTTTGAAGGTAGACAAACTATTCTAGAGGAAGTTCTGCTGCTTTGCAGGATGTAGCTGCACATTTTGTGTGTGTGTGTGTGTGTGTGTGTGTGTGTGTGTGTGTGTGTGTGTGTGTGTGTAATAAATACTCACACTCAATCTAATTATACAAATCTGCATTTCAAAATGCATATTTTTTGAATGAAAATGCCATTGTTTCAAGCATACATTTCAACTGATCATAATTAGCTGAGTTTGCCTCATATGTTTGGTCTGTTCCTAATAAACTTTGTTTTTGTGGTATATCCTTGAGGATTACAGAAAGTAATGACAGACATTTGAGCTTCATACTTCATATCCATCTGAAAATGCATTTTAATGCAAAGTCTGTTATTCTAGCAACTTTGTAAGTATATTTAAATGTGCAACTAATTTTGAGCTTTGGTCCCTATTAATACTTGGCCTTGTCCCTGATTCTTCGGCTAACAGGTTGAGAAATATGGCTTCAAGTATTACTGAAATGTCAAGAAATTAATTGTATGTAACAAATGTATTTTATTGCTTGCATATTAGTACACAGTAATAAGTCATTTTAGCTAATTAGAACTGGCCAGTGCAATATTTAACAAATGCATTGATAAACAAATAAGCAAGCAGGCACACAGGTGACTAGAAATTGTAGTTTTATTTCACTAAAATAAGTAGACACAGACTCCATGTCATGGTTTTATTTATTTTACTATTTCACTGCTAAAGACGCCCTCTAGGCAGAGGTAGCTATTTTTGATACAATGCAACAGTTTTACAGTGAAACACAGCAGAAATTACAGCTAAGAACAAAGGTGATGTTGCAGAGAGACAATTTGTTGAGAGATTGTAACATTGCAAGACATCGTAATGCACATCCACATAGTTAAAAAGCACAGTTTTAATATAATTGTACATCACAATTAAAACAAGTAACAACAGAGGCTTCCTATAGTTAATAGAGCCACTTTATAACACAGTTGATTTATGGTTATGCATTTCAACCAGTACAATTGCTAGGGTGGGACAGAGGATGTGGCTGCTCCAGGAGCAGCTTGGTCCATAGTGTACCATCAGCTGCAGGTTGGACACAAGTGCAGCACTGTATCTTGTAGCTGCTTAAATGAGTTTGAGTAACTGTAGCAAAGAACTTGCATAAGCTGTTTGCTAGCACTTTGTAGGACTTTTTTTTTATATTTTGGTGCCTCAACTTCAGTGTGAGGGTGCTGAGAGTCTGGGGACACAAGCACTGCCAAGAGTAATCTCACGATAACTCTGCTTTTAGTGATAGTCTTGAGATATTCTGTAATATGTATGCAGTTTTTAATCATTCTCGTATGAAATTAGCTTTACTCCTCACTAACGTCCTATAAATTGTAAGACGCAATGTAAAACCATATTTCTGCTCCCCTGCAGTAGTGCCAGGAAACTAGATAGAAATGTAGGCAGTGGTAACTGTAGATACTATTAACTGCATAATGCATTGTTTATTTTTCCTAATATCTTTACTTCTCTTATCCTTTAACTCCTTGCATGCAGGTTGTGAGATACCTTGGCAACTCAGTATTTAACCAGTAGTGTAGGAAATGAAATCTCAGATGTTATGTGATCCTATCTCGCCTACATTCTGTACTGATGGGTTCGGAGCCGATCCTCGGCTCCGACTCGGCACGCTATACTATAGAGCGAAGTCTCTAATTGGCTGAGCTATACTACATCCCAGGATGCACCACCACTACTTCCCCAGATCTCATTTGCCGCTTGACAGCAATAGACGTGGTCTCGACTTGGCTGGGCTAAGTACTCTTTACTGACTAATTTCCTGTCAGAATTTTGATAAATTTTCAACCAAAAGCTGTTTTAACAGCTACTAAACGTTTTTTGTAGAGTTCGTGTGAGTTTGAGTTTGAGTGGATTGTTAGCGTTAGGTTCCCGCTTATTTAGTAGGGATTCCCTCACGCTCTTTTTTGGACTTCTAAGGTCTTTTTGTTACAAAATTGTTTGTTACAAAATTTTTTGTGTCTGGTATTTGTCTCTACATGTCGAGGTTCTGTTTTAGTTAGAGGGGCCTTGCCCTCACGCTCTGCTAGAGCTGTGTTACAACTTTTTCACCTGTGTGAGTTGTGGGCCTATCCTGTTTAAGTTAGAGGGATTAGGCTTTCTGTGTTCTCAGTTACCTTGATTTTTGTGTGTGTATTTGTTAGATATGTCGAAGGAACATAGGCCTTCGGGCTTTAAGAAATGTGCCAAGTGTGGGTACAAAATGTCAATCACGGATGATCACTCTCTGTGTGTTTATTGCTTAGGCCCCAAACACCTTCAAGAGTCGTGCAGTGTATGCCACGCTTTTTCTTCACATGTCCTCCAAGAGAGGAAAAACAAATTAATATTGAAAGGGCTTATCACCCCTTCTTTTGAAGAGGCTTTATCTTCTTCTCCCTCTCCTTCCAAAAAGAAGAGGTCTTCGGCTCCGACCAGTCCGTCGGAGCCGACGGCAAAGAAATCAAGGCAGGCTTCTCCATCAGCTCCACGGACTTCGGAGCCGAGGTTGGAATGGTCTGCCTCGATGCCTCCAGCCTCGACTCCTCTGTCTTCGGAGCCGAGTGCTCGAGCATCGAGAGGTGGGTCACCTTCTCCGGCTCCATTGGTTTCGGAGCCGAGAAAGGTCGCTCGCTCAGACTCTTCTACCTCGGCGCTGAAGTCCCTGTCAGCTCCGAGGGAAATTGCTGTACTGGTGGAATCTCCCTCGGCGCCGATATTACTCGAGACTATTCGGAGCCGGTTCCCCAGTCTTTCAGAACCGGCGGAGAAGTCAACAAGGGCCCGATCGGTCTCTTCTCGGTCTTCGAGGATGTCCGATTCGGATATAGACAGGGTGCTGCAAAGGCTGTTCCAGTCTCCAGTTTTCCAGAAATTAGTCTCGGCTCCAGCCCAGTCGGCTTCGGAGCCGATCGTCCACCCTGTGGTATTGGTTCTTCCTCCAACAGCCTCGGCGCCGTTGGAGTCGGTGCTAGTGGAGCCAGTGGAGGTTCTCGGGTCGGCTCCGACCCTTACTCCAACCCCGACCTTCGGGTCGGAGTTCGGTACACGGACCTCCTCGGTCGGCCCCAGGGGTGACGTTTCGGGTTCGAAGCTTTCAGTCCCGAGCCTCCCTCTTGGTGCATCGGCTGCGGGAGTGCCGTCTACTATTGTGGCCTCAGGGATCGGACCTTCCCAGGACTCGGGGGGGGGGGGGGTCCGGCCTTCAGGGCCATGAGGAGTGCTTTGGCCAAATCTTCCTTGGCTACCTCCACCATCTCTCAGGCACCTTCCCTTGGCATGGAGACTAGTTCCTTTGTTGTCCCCCTGTCTCAAGACAGCGGAGCCCTGGGGCCTGAGGTCACCCCCATTGGGGATTCCTCCCTTCCTGGGGGTCCTTCCGAGGCTTCCTCGGAGGAACCTCCCAGGAAGAGACAGTGTAAGAGGAAGCACGTCGACTCACCTGATGATTCTCTTACATCGGACACCGACCTCGATGAGGCGGAGGGGTCCCCCAAGTCGTCCTCGGATGATGTCTCCTTTGTGGACATCTTAGAAATCCTCAAGCAACGAGGCGACTGGCAGTCCAAACCCCCTTCTGCTGAGGAGTCGGTCTTCCTTAAGGCCTTCGGGGCTCAGCCTTCCGCCTCCTGGGTGTCTCCGCCCTTCGATGAGCTCCTGGATTTGGTCTCTCGAAGGGCGTGGGAGCACCCGGATTCTGTGGAGCCGGTGCCAGCTCGCCCGAATAAATTTCTGTCAGCCCCCCCCTGAAAAGGAATTTTTATCTAAAGGTGTGGCCGTAGATGCCCTGGTGGTGGCATCTGCTACCCAGCAAGATGTGGCAGAGGCTTCGACGTCCATCCATCCTCCTAATAAAGAGTCCAGGAGTATGGATCGGTACGGCAAGCGCACCGTTACTTCAGCAGCCTTTACTTTAAGGTCTCTGAATTACCTGACGCACTTCACTAGACTTCAGAGGGATCTGGTCAAAGAGCTTTCAGATACCCTCTCTGGTAACCTACCTGAGCAGTTGGCCCAGACGGTTAGCTCTCAGTTGGCTACCCTGTCATCTATATCGAACTCGTCCATGAGGCTCATTTCATATGCGGCCGAGGGGGAGAGTAGAGCGGCGGGTACAGGTGTTGTTCTACGGAGGCAGGCCTGGCTCCACCTGTGTCATTTTGCGGAGGCCTTCAAGTCTTCCTTTGCCGATGCTCCCTTTGATGTGTCCTCCTTGTTTGGACCCAAGGTGAAGGACACCTTGACCCGCTGTGAACAAGAGGGTAAGACTTTGACTGCCGTAGGGGCACGGTTTTCCACTCCCTTCCGGCCTTATCCCAAAGCTAGAAGAGGGGGGAAAATGTGGTTCTGCAAATCTCAGAAGACTTACCCCTCACAGCAGGATGATCCTCCTTCTAGAGGCAGAGGGGGGGGGATTTTTCAGGAAGACGCCGTCCCAGAGGCGGCAGGGGTCCCCGCAACACTGGAGACCGCGAGTCCTTTCGTGGCTCCTCAACCTTCCAGCATCCCTGAAGGATTGCCTGACTGCGCCGCTCCGGAGCCAGTCGGGGGTCGTTTTTCGAGGCACCTAAAGGCCTGGGAGAATATCACCCAGGACCGATGGGTGCTCCGGATCATTGCCAGAGGTTACAACATCCCCTTTTCTCAGCCCCCCCCACCATCCCGGAAAATCCCGGACCCACCACCCAGTCAACGGGATCTCGCAGCCATCGAAATTTCAAAGCTGCTTCAAAAAGGAGTCATCCAACCGGTCCCCGAAGATCAGACCGGATTAGGGACTTACTCAAGATTCTTTTTGGTGCCAAAAAAGACCAGGGACATGAGGCCCATCTTGGATCTCAGCAAGCTCAACCGCTCTGTCAAGAAGTCCAAGTTCCGGATGGTCACCTTACAATCCATTCTCCCGCTGCTGGAGAAAGGTGTTTGGATGTGCTCCATAGATCTCAAGGACGCCTATTATCACATCCTGATAGATCAGGCGTCCAGGAGACACTTGCGCTTCAGCCTGGGAGACAGTCATTACCAGTTCTGTGCACTGCCCTTTGGTCTCACCACAGCCCCCAGGGTGTTCACCAAATGTTTGGCGGTGGTGACTGCTCACCTGAGAAGTCTAGGATTCCAGGTGTTTCCATACCTAGACGACTGGCTCCTAACTGCCACCTCCAGGCGTCTACTCTTACAAAACCTAGCAGCCACTATTTCTCTAGGCAACTCCCTAGGAATCACCTTCAATTGGGCAAAGTCTGTGTTGCTGCCATCTCAGCGCATACGGTTTATCGGAGTAGAGATAGACTCAAAGCAAATGCAGGTCTCTCTTCCTACAGAGAGGATAGAAACGTTACAATCTCAGGTCCGAGCATTGCTCTTCAAACACCGAGCACCAGCAAGGATGGTCCTACAACTGTTGGGTTCCATGTCGGCTACCGTTCTCCTAGTTCCCTTAGCAAGATTGCACATGAGGATTCTCCAGTGGCTCCTGTCAGTCCAGTGGTCATATCAGGATCTCCCTCTCAGTCACCTCATCATAATCACGGAGACGTGCAAACAGGACCTCCGTTGGTGGCTTCTGTCCTCCAACCTAGATCAGGGGCGACCCTTCGTTCCTCCACCTCCAGTGGCTACTTTGACTACGGACGCCTCCCAGACGGGGTGGGGGGGACATTACCTGGGCAGGTCAGTCCAAGGCAAGTGGCACCCCGACGAGAGTTCCCTACACATCAACATACTGGAAATGAGGGCGATGCTTCTATCGCTACAAGCACTACACAGTTACCTCCCCCAGGGCATGATTGCCATTCAGTCTGACAACATGTCAGTAGTCTGGTACCTGAACAAGCAGGGAGGGACCAGGTCCTACCCCCTTTGCAGAGAGGCCATGAAAGTATGGGATTGGGCTGTTGCAACCAACCGTTTCTTGGTAGCAACACACATTCCGGGGAAATCCAATGTGATAGCCGACAGGCTGAGCAGAACTATTCTCTCCCTGCACGAGTGGTCTCTGAACGACAGAGTGGCAGCTCAGATCTTCAGAAGATGGGGAACTCCTTGTTGCGACCTCTTTGCAACTCCCCTCAACACGAAATGTCTACAGTTCTTTTCTCTCACCCCAATTCCGGGGGGCTTTCCCAAGGACGCCCTAGTCCAAGCTTGGCCCAACGGCCTACTGTACGCCTTTCCACCGGTTCCCCTACTTCCCAGGGTGATCCAGAAGGTGATTCATGTGCAGTGCAAGATGATTTTAGTTGCCCCATGCTGGCCTCGTCAAGTCTGGCTGCCCTTTCTTCGGAAATACGCACTGGACTGTCCATGGTTCCTGGACCAGGTTCCAGATCTCTTGATTCACCAGTCAGGACAGCTGCATCAGTCCCTTCACTCATTGAGCTTAACAGCTTGGCTTCTCCACTTCCGACCATAGTCAGGAACCAGGTTTTGGACTCGGAAGTTATACATATCTTGTCCTCGGCCCACAAGAATTCCACTAAGAAAATGTATAACAGCAAATGGAAGAGATTCGCCATTTGGGCCCAGCTCCGGGGATTGGATCCCATTACTGCCCCGGTGTCAGAAGTTTTAAAATTTTTGCTTCCTTATTCAATCAAGGTTCTTCGGTCTCTATCATGAAAGTTCAATTAGCAGCTATTTCTAATTTTCATGAAAGCATAGACCCACCTTTGATGAGCAATAAGTTGTGTAAAGCCTTCATGAAAGGTGCTGGGCTGCTACGACCTCCGATTTCTCATCCAGCTCCACCGTGGGATCTTAATTTCATATTAGGTGCTTTGACCTCTTCCCCCTTCGAACCGGCAGCAACTTGTGACTTGAAATTTCTTTCTTGGAAGACTGCCTTTTTGGTGGCAATTACATCAGCCAGAAGAGTTTCGGAACTTCAAGCCCTATGTGTCAAACCACCGTACCTGGTTTTTCATAAGGATAGAGTATCCCACAGGCCTAATCCATCCTTTGTTCCCAAAGTTTGTTCTAGTTTTTGTCTTCAACAGTCATTGGAACTCCCAGTTTTCTTCCCCAACTACTCAGACAGAGCGGAATATATCTTCCATTCATTGGATATTCACAGGCAATTGCGTTTCTACTTGGATAGGACGCACCAAACACGGAAACAGATCAGTTGTTTATGTCCTTTTCGGACAATAAATTGGGCAAAGCTGTCACGAAGGTCACTATTGCCAAGTGGATCAGAGACTGTATCAGTCATACTTACTTTCTTTCTAATAGAGAGCTTACAACCACTGTGAAAGCTCATTCTACAAGGGCTATGGCTACTTCGACAGCCTTTCATTCCAAGCTTGCCATTAGTGACATTTGTGCTGCGACTACCTGGTCTTCTCCTCACACCTTCATTTCTCATTACAAATTGGATGTGGCATCTCGGGGGCGAGCTTCCTTCAGTTCCACAGTTCTCAGGAGTGTTTTCCAGTGAGCCACCCAGGAATCAGGTGCTAGGGACGCTGTCCCATCAGTACAGAATGTAGGTGAGATAGGATCACATAACATCTTTTAGTTATGTACTTACCATAACTTTAGATGTTTGGGATCCATCTCGCCTACATTCCTAATAACCCACCCTCCTTCCCCCTGCCTTGGAGATCAGAAGAGACCGGACGGTTCGGTTTAGCCGTTTCATCTTGAAACACCTGGCAATGTTATTTCAACTGTCTATGACTGTGTGCATGGTGCGGACAAACAAGATCTGGGGAAGTAGTGGTGGTGCATCCTGGGATGTAGTATAGCTCAGCCAATTAGAGACTTCGCTCTATAGTATAGCGTGCCAAGTCGGAGCGGAGGATCGGCTCCAAACCCATCAGTACAGAATGTAGGCGAGATGGATCCCAAACATCTAAAGTTATGGTAAGTACATAACTAAAAGTTTTGGATCATTTTTACATTTTAAAATCAGTAAGAAGACATTGTTAAATCAAGAAAAACATCACTCCTTTGCAGCACGTATGAAATATGTATTTGGCTAGTGCAGTAAATGAACTGTGGCCACGGTGGTGCAGTGATTAGCATTGTTGCCTCACAGCTAGAGGTTCTGTGGTTCGATCCTCGGCTGAGGTGCCTTCTGTGCAGAGTCTGCATGTCCTTCCTGTGGTTGTGTGGGTTTCCTCCGGGTGCTCCGGTTTCTTCCCACATCCCAAAGACATGCTGCAGGTGGATTGGACACTCTAAATTGTCCCTAGGTGTGTGTGTGTGCCTTCTGTAGAAGATTGGGCGCTGGGCTGGCAACTTGACATTGTAAAACTCCACTGCCAATCATGAGGGGACAGGTGGTCCGCTGTGGTGACCCCTAACCGGGAAACGACGAAGTAAATGAACTAACCTAACCCAGCCACTCGGGATGAACAAGCCAGTGCATTTCTTTGTGCTGGTCCCAAGCCCGGATAAATGGGGAGGGTTGTGTCAGGAAGGGCATCTGGTGTAAAATTTTTGCCAAATCATACATGCAGACAGCAGTACAGAAATACATACTGGATCGGTTGAGGCCCGGGTTAACAATGACCGCCACCAGTACTGTTGGCCAACAGGGTGCTGGCAGAAATTGGGCTACTGTTGGCCGAAGGAGGAGAAGAGGGGGAAGGCATGCCTGAAGGCAAGTAAAGGCTAGGACTGTGGTAGAGAGGGTCGGAACTTTGAATGTTGGCAGTATGACTGGTATAGGGAGAGAGCTAGCTGATATGATGGACCAAATGAAGGTGAGTATATTGTGTGTGCAAGAGACCTGATAGAAGGGGAGCAAGGCTAGATGTATCAGAGGCGGATTCAAATTGTTTTATCATGGTGTGGATGGGAGGAGAAATGGCGTATCCTAAAGGAGCAGAATGCTAAGAGTGTTTTGGAGGTGAAAAGAGTGTCGGATAGAGTGATGTTTATGAAGCTGGAAATTGATGGTGTAATGATGAATGTTGTTAGTGCATATGCTCCACAAGTTGGGTGTGTGATGGATGAGAAAGAAAAATTTTGGAGTGAGTTGGATGAAGTGGTGATGACTGTACCCAAGGGTGAGAGACTGCTGATTGGAGCAGATTTCAACGGGCATGTTGGTGAAGGGAACAGAGGGGATGAGGAAGTAACGGGTAGGTATGGTGTTAAGCAAAGGAATGCAGAAGGTCAGATGGTAGTGGATTTTGAGAAAAGGATGGACATGGCTGTGATGAATATGTATTTTAACAAGAGGGAGGAGCATAGGGTGACATACAAGAGTGGAGGAAGATGCACACAGGTGGATTATATCTTATGTAGAAGGGTCAGTCTGAAGGAGATTGGAGACTGTAAAGTGGTGGCAGGGGAAAGTGTAGTTAGGCAGCATAGGATGGTGGTTTGTAGGATGACGTTGGTGATCAAGAAGAGGAGGATGTGTGTGAGGGCAGCACCAAGGATCAAATGGTGGAAATTGAAAAAGGGTAATTGTGAGGTGTTGTTCAGGGAAGAGTTAAGACAGGCACTGGGTGGCAGTGAAGAGGTACCGAATAGCTGGGTAACTACAGCAGAGCTAGTAAGAGAGATGGCTAAAAAGGTGCTTGGTGTGACATCTGGAAAGAGGAAGGAGGACAAGGAGACCTGGTGGTGGAATGAAGAAGTACAGGAGAGTATACAGAGAAAGAGGTTGGCGAAGAAGAAGTGGGATTGTCAAAGAGATAAAGAAAGTAGACAAGAGTATAAGGAGATGAGGTGCATGGCAAAGAGAGAGGTGGCAAAGGCTAAGGATAAGGCGTATGAAGAGTTGTACAAAAGGTTGGACACTAAGGAGGGAGAAAAGGACCTGTATCGATTGGCTAGACAGAGGGACTGAGCTAGTAAGGATGTGCAGCAGGTAAGGGTGATAAAGGATAATGAGGGAAACGTACTCACAAGCGAGGAGAGTGTGTTGAGCAGATGGAAAGAGTACTTTGAGTGGTTGATGAATGAAGAGAATGAGAGGGAGATAAGGATGGATGATGTGCGGATAGTGAATCATGAAGTGCAGTGGATTACCAAGGAGGAAGTAAGGATAGCTATGAAGAGGATGAAGAACGGAAAGGCTGTTGGTCCAGATGACATGCCTGTGGAAGCATGGAGGTGTTTAGGTGAAATGGCAGTGGAGTTTTTAACTAGATTGTTTAATGAAATCTTTGAAAGTGAGAGGATGCCTGAGGAATGGAGAAAAAGTGTTTTGGTACTGATTTTTAAGAATAAGGGTGATGTGCAGAGTTGTAGTAACTACAGAGGGATTAAACTGATCAGTCACAGCATGAAGTTATGGGAAAGAGTAGTGGAAGCTAGGTTAAGAAGGGAGGTGATTATTAGTGATCAGCAGTATGATTTCATGCCAGGAAAGAGCACTACAAATGTGATGTTTGCTCTGAGAGTGTTGATGGAGAAGTACAGAGAAGGTCAGATGGAGTTGCATTGTGTCTTTGTGGATTTAGAGAAAACATATGACAGGGTGCCTAGAGAGGAGTTGTGGTATTGTATGAGGAAGTCGGGAGTGTCAGAGAAGTATGTAAGAGTGGTATAGGATATGTACGAGGGTAGTGTGACAGCGGTGAGGTCTGCAGTGGGAGTGACGGATGCGTTTAAGGTGGAGGTGGGATTACATCAAGGATCAGCTCTGAGCCCTTTCTTATTTGCAATGGTGATGGACAGGTTGACAGGAATCAGACAGGAGTCCACATGGACTATGATGTTTGCAGATGACATTGTGATCTGTAGTGAGAGTAGGGAACAGGTGGAGGAGATCCTGGAGAAGTGGAGCTATGCTCTAGAGAGAAGAGGAATGAAGGTCAGCAGGACTAAGACAGAATAGAGGAATGGTGAGGATGCAGGGAGTAGAGGTGGCGAAGGTGGATGAGTTTAAGTACTTGGGCTCAACAGTTCAGATGATAATGGTGAGTGTGGAAGAGAGGTGAAGAAGAGAGTACATGCAGGATAGAGTGGGTGGAGAAGAGTGTCAGGAGTGATTTGTGACAGATAAGAACCAGTAAGAGTGAAAGGGAAGGTCTACAAGAGGGTGTTGAGACCAGCTGTGTTATATGGGTTAGAGACCATGGCATTGACAAAAAGGCAGGAGTCGGAGCTTGACGTGACAGAGCTGATGATGTTAAGATTTGCACTGGGTGTGACGAGAATGGACAGGATTAGGAATAAGTATATTAGAGGGTCAGCCCAGGTTGGAAGGTTTGGAGACAAAGCCAGTGAAGCAAGATTACGTTGGTTTGGACATGTATTGAGGAGTGATGCAGAGTATATTGGGAAAAAGATGCTAATGATGAAGCTGCCAGGTAACAGGAAAAGAGAGAGGCCTAAGATAAGGTTTATGGATGTGGTGAGAGAGGACATGCAGGTGGTTGGTGTGACAGAGCAAGATGCAGAGGACAGGAAGAAATGGAAACAGTTGATCTGCTGTGGTGATCCATAACGGGAGCAGCCGAAAGAAGAAGTAAATGAACTAACCTAATTTACAGTGCTCTTTCCTATTGAAATAAATGGAACATTTAACCCAAAAGTGAATGGTAATGTTACTTATTAGCATGAATTCTCACTGCTTCCCTGCAAACATAGAAACAGAACATAGCATACACATACTATACACTATAAGCACTTGTAGTTAAATGGTCTTAACAACTATTTATAGTGTTTTCCTGTCGATCTCTAGTTATATCACTAGAGATTACTGGGAGCTGCAGACACATGGGTCCCCTGCAAAAGTTATGTATGTTAGTCTCTTATGGATACGGTTATTTACTTTTATGGCGATCGATGTGGAGGATTCACTCTAGCAGCAACTTGAAATACTTTATTGTTGCTATTTTAAGCAAATTTGCTTATCACAGATCAGCAGAAGTGGCTGTCAGTGTCCACGGGCAGTCAGTGGAAGAAAGCAAATGGCATGCTCCAGGATGATCACGTTATTTTATATTTATTTTATTTTATTGCATTTGTTGACTGGGAAAGTCCACTGGACCAGGAGGAGCCCATTTTCAGTGGAGGCCTGGGGAGAAAAGCTCCACATTATTACATACAATTAAAATAAAACATTGTAGATACATGAATAAAACAAATGTAGTACTATATACAATTAGTTAGAACAATTGTTGATATATACAAATGTACACACAGTAAAAAAGATAATACAATTGGCAGAGATGACATTCCAATAATGCCTAGAAAAGACATAATTTCTTTTAAGTAACAGCATAAATGGAAACAGAAGTATGAAGGTCAGAGTAGAATAAGAAAGTCTCTTAGCAGTATATGTGGTAGAGAAAGACAATAGTATCTACATGACAGTGAGTAGGATTCAAAGTAGGGGATATAGATTACAGGGTGAAGCCGGTGAGCAGACTGTATCTGGGTGAAAAGCTGGAGAGAGGAGGGGTGAGAAGGTACAGAGAAGAGAGTGGGGAAGATTAGAGAATAGAAACAGGGAGGTTCCATAGTGGGAAGTTAGGTGTTGGGATTTTTTAGTGGGGTACAGGAGCATCGCCAGTTAGACACTAAATGTAATTTTAGGGATTTTTTAAACGAAGCAGACTTACAGGTTGATCCGAAAGGAGGAGGAAGATTATTCCATAACTTCGAGACAGCATGGGAGTACAGCATTTGGCCAGCTGACAGTTTGGGTTTCTCAGACAGCAATATTTTGTTTTCTGACCTGAGGTGGCGATTGGGCTGGTACTTGGTCAGTAAGGATGAAAGGGAAGGGCAATGTTCAGGTTGGTAGATTATTTTGTGGGCTGTGGTTAGTTGAAGGTAAGTAAGATGATGCTGGGATTCCAGCCAGTTTAATTTATGCAATGAGGAACAGTGGTGGGTAGAGTATTTAGAGTTTGTAGCAAATTTGGCAGTTTTATTGCAACAGGAATCAAGCTTACTTTTTAGGGTAGATTGTAGGTTGGTAAGGATGGGAGCACCATAAAGCAGAGTAGGAAGTAGGAAAATGAGACCTTTATGGCAGTGAGACTGAGAAAATAGTTATGTTGATATAGGGCACCTAGCTTTTGATGACACCTAGCAGTTTGGTACTAGGGACATCTTCTAGGATGGTATTGTTACATGAAGTAATTGTAAAAAGAGATTTATCAATGGGGGTGGTTTTTGTGGGAGCAAATAATAAAAGTTTTGTTTTGTTGGGGTTAAGGGTGAGGTGATTTTGGGACATCATTGCTCAGTAGATGTGAATGCTTCTTGGGTAAGTTGCTGTCATTTGGTGTGAGATTTTGAGGAGGAGATGATAGTTGAATCATCATCGTATTGGATGACAGGGCTATGAGTAAGGGTTTGATGAAAGTTGTTGACAAACATACTAAAGAGGAGGGGACCAAGAATTGATCCTTGGGGAACACCTGTATTGGCAATGAAGAAAGGGGAAGAAGAGTTTTGCCATTTAGAGGATTGCTGCCGGTTTTTAAGGTAGTTTGTAAAACATTGTGGGGTAGAGGGAGAAAGATTGAGGTTGGAGAGTTTGCTGAGTAATATGGAGTGAGAAATGGTGTTAAAATGAGCACTGCTGTGGTTTGCTGGGGGGAGCATTGTATCTAAAATTCCAAGCTGAAATATATTACTGAGGTAACCAGTTCTCATGTTTTCTGTCAAGAAACCAGATTGACCTATAGACAGTGGTAATAGCACACAATGCCCTTTCATTTCATCTATTTTTATTTGATTTTTTATTGAAATTAGCATGGTTTGGGGTGTGCTGTAGCAGCCAATAAAATACAATACTGTCTGCTTTTTCACCACTTTTGGTAATCATACATCTGAGATGATTGCCAGAAGTGGCTGTCTGTTTGAGGTGAATGGCAGGAGTGGAGCAAATGTGGAGGTGTTTTATATGGTTTACTATTGTTTATTCGAACGGAAAAACATTTTCTGTTCAAATAAACTAATTGTAATACCGAAAGTTAAAAAAAAAAACTACCGTTCACAATGTTGAACCAAATGCTTGCCGCATTTGACTCGACATTGTTGTCAAAACCATCACGTGATAGCCATATAGGAGCTGATGTAAATTAAACTCCTATACAGCTATCACGTTTTTGCAGGTGGGCGAGCCCCCTGCACCCCCCACACCCCCCTACTTATATATTCTAATTCCGAGATCACACTACAGTGGGGATGTGGATGAATTTCCACTCCCCACTGTACTGCGATCTCCATGCAGATAGTCGATTTCCACTTATGCAAATGCAGTTGTACATTCACATAAGTGGAGTCGACTGTCTGGTGCAAAGCTGCTTGTGCGTTCGAAATTCTGTTTTTTTTGGCACACTGCAACCGATAGAATGTCATTCGTACAAACAATAGTAAACCGTTTTACATGTGTATCAGTGAGGTTATAATTGCAGTCTTAAGGATGCTTTGTAGTTAAACAGCCTGCTGTTATCTCCCAAAGGTTTTGTAATGAAATTTCAAAGGGGAAGTTGACGTACTTTTTCAAAGAAAAGCCCCAATGGCTTTAGTTCACTTGTCTTTAAAGCCACAGTCTGAAACTTTACATTGTATGCATTTTTTCATTGTAGTCACTGTGCTAATTTTCTGCTCAGAATATGCAGTACAGCAATGGCTTATAATACGTGTTTACAATGTTTTCATTACATCACAAGTAAAATGCCTGTTTACTTGTCATGAATACAGTTTTGTCACTGGAGTTATAACCCCCTGGTCACCAAGTTCAGACTCTTGTTCAGAAAACTGTATTACAAAGAGGTAATATTGTGTATATGTCTTTAATGCTGGATCCACCTACTAAATATGTTTTACAGCTGAGGGTAATAATATATTATTCAGAGAAATTTGCTCTAATACTTTATACAGTTACAGAGAAATTGTTCTTTATTGCTAGGTACCACTGTTAGTATTGCTCTAACCACCTTTGTGTACTCTGGTTATGCCATTCATTAAAAATGTAGACATTTGCATTTTTTCAAGTTGACAATCTGTTTGTACCTGAATCATATCATTAATTTATTTTTAGTAAATATGACCAGAAATAATACTCTTCCCTTGGATAAAATAATAATCTGATGTTGTCAATCTTCACATAGTCCTTGACAGTAGGTTTGTTTCTGATCCCTCGGAATTGACTCTACTGTTGTTCCAGCTCGCGCGTACCAAAAAACTCTTAGTCAGCTCTACCCATAATACTTCTCACCAAATTACCTCAGATCTCGTTTGCCGCTTCAAAGTGCCAGAACGTGTCTCCTATAAGCTCTCAAGCAAAGCAGTTTCTTCTCTGTAAGTTACTTCCTTTCTTCTTTATATTAAGATTTGTTATTTTTTCTACCTGCTCCTCTTTTTTGCTGTTAGTGTGCACATGATCCCGTTTTCTCTACCTTAAGGTAGCCTTATGCTTCATTGTTGGTACATTTCCCATTTACCTTTGGTATTTCTTCTGCACCATTGTTGGTACTTCATTATTCTCTGTAACTTCCCTTTTCTAATTCCTTAAAAAAAAAAAAAAATTAGAGAATAGTTAGTCGCTGTGTAGTTTAGTGGAGTCCTCATGTGCATGTTTGTTTTCTTGTTATGGCAGACAAGCCAGCTAAAGGCACCTCAGGTTTTAAGAGATGTCTTAAGTGTAATAGAAACATGCCCAATTTGGATGGACATACTCATTGTATTTATTGTCTTGGGACTGTGCAGTTACAGGAAGACTGTGCTATATGTCATAGTTTTAGCCATAGAGCACTAGTCGACTGTAAGAATAAGCTTATCCTAAAAGGTCTTTTGAAATCTGAATTTGAAGAGTCACTGTCAGAGTTCAGAACAGAGGCTAGTTCACCTTCCACTTCTTCCTCTTCCTCCAGTAAGAGGGAGAAGTCCAAAAAGAGACCTCATACAGTTCTGACTGTTTCCTTGGAATCAGTATCAAGAATATCTAAATCTTCTGTGGTTCCAACAGCATCCTCGGAACCGACAACCAAGGCATCTCAACCCTTGGTGCCGTCAGTGCCGGCCTCTGCACAGAGTTCCTCACTGACATCCACAGCATCAGTTCCTCCCACTATGACATCCAATGCCCAGGAACCAAAGGAGTTGCCCTTTAGCAATTTGCCACAGACCTGGTATTCTCCTTCGGTAGATCCCTTTGCAGATCACCCTCCAAGTCCCTTCTTGGAGAAGCATCCTCCCGGGTCCCCCTCCATTTCCCCAGCCAGTCTACCAGGAACCTATCGGAATTAGATAGTATGAGGATGGTGGACCAGCTCCTTGTGGAGGGAGGGATTGTCTTCGGCTTTGGTTCCTAGTGCCATTTATACTAGAATTGTGTCCAAGTCCACCCTGGTTCTTCTCCTTCCTCCTCTGACTCCCACTGAGACTTTGGAGCCTATGGTGTCGACACTTCTGGTATCGACTGCTTCGGTGCTGGCTAGACCCCTTCTCTGGCACCGATCGCTACCCTGAGTGTTTCGGGTGGTTTGGACCTGAAGGCCTCCCAGGGCCGAAGCTTCTTTGTTGGCTCTGGGGGGGGGGGGGGGGGTGGTTTCATCTTCAGTTTTTTTGGAACCATCCATGCCCCTTTGTGACTCTCCACTCGTAAACTCGGCCCTGGCTTCAGCCTTGAAGGAGGCTTCCTCAGTGCGGGGTGGGACCACAGTCCTTTTTGGTTCCAGGCTCCCATCCCTCTACAGGGGGGGGCTGCCTTCCAGGCCGTGCAGAGTGTATTGTCCATTGCGGGCAGTCAGTCATTGCCTTACCCCATCGACATCTGGCCTTTTCCACTCGACTGGAGATTCTACAGTCTCTTCCCTGGCCCAGAAGGCTCAAGATCTAACCACTGCGGTTATATCCTCTTTGGCTACCTCTCCAGAACACCCCACTGAAGAGGTTTCAGCAAACAGAAAGTGCAAGAGGAAACACTTGGACTCCCCTGAGGAATCATTCACAGAAGTTACTGACTTCAATGAAGGAAAGGGTTCCCCCAAGTCTCGTCCTGACTATTTCCTTTGGGGACATCCTAGAGATCCTGAAACAGAGGGGTGGCTGGACTTCCATCTAACCTTCCTCGGAGGAATCAGTATATCTTGAGGCCTTTCGTGCTCAACCCTCCATCTCTTGGAACTCTTCTCCCACTGAGGACCTCATCAAACTGACTGCTCAGCGGGCATGGAAGTCAACTGATGCTATTGAGCCAAACCCTAAGAGACCAGATCGCATATTGTCAGCCCCTAAGGATCAACCACACTGGACTAAGGGAATTCCAGTAGACGCCATGGTGGTAGCGGCAGTCATTAAGAAGGAACTTGCTGACGAAAGTCCCACTATCTATCTCCCTAATAATGAATCTAGGGCTATGGTTAGATTTGGGAAGCACAGTTATGCTTCATCGACCTTTGCTGTTAGGTCCTTGAATTACATGGCACATTTTATCAGATTGGTGAGGGATCTGATAAAAGAACTTTCAGATACTCTTTCAAGAGCAGTAGCTGAAGGAGTTCGAGACAAAGTGACTTCTCAGCTCACATTCCTAGAATCGATATCCAACTTGTCCACAAGGCTAATTGCACATGCTGCCAAAGGGATGAAGAGAGCTGCAGGTCCAGGTGTAGCCATAAGGAGACATGCCTGAATGCACTTACGTGAGTTAGTGGAACCATGTATGTCTTCTTTCATCAATGCTTCATTTGATGGAAAATCCCTCTTTGGTCCCAAAGTTAGAGACTCTAGCCAGATGTGAGAAAGATGGAAAGACTTTTTCTGCTATAGGCATAAGCTTTTCCACTCCCCAGCGGCCTTATTCCAGGAACCAGTGGAGTGGGAGGCTATGATTTAAAAAGTCCAAAGCCTTTCCAGGACACACATGGCAATGACTTCTGCCGGAGCAGACGGGGAGGCAGTAATGGAAGACACAGAGGAGGAGGTAGAGGTGGCCCACAGAATCTGGGTTTCAGTGATTCCTTCTCTGGGAACTTTTATCAGTATTCCTGAAAGGAAGCCTGATTACCATCCTCTGGGTGCAGTCGGGGGGGGGGGTGATTATCCCTGCACCAACATGCCTGGCTAAAGATAACGAAAGACCTTTGGGTGCAGAGGATTATAAGCAGAGGTTACAATGTTCCCTTTCTAGTTCAGCCAAAGGCTGCGACCAAAACCCTGGACATTCCACCCAGTCGCAGGGAAGCAGCAGTGTTAGAAATTCAAAAACTACTCGACAAATGTCATCCAACCACTCCCAACAGACCAGTTAGGATCTGGAATTTGCTCAAGGTTCTTTTTAGTACCAAAGAAGACAGGGGACTGGAGACCAATCTTGGATATCAGCAGGCTGAACAGATCACTTCGGCACATCTAATTTCAGATGGTCATGGTTCAGTCTTTCCTTCCCTTTTTGGGAAAAGATGATTGGATGTGCTCTATAGGTCTTCATGATGTGTATTACCACATAAAAATAGACAAACAGTCCAGAAGATATCTGCGCTTCTGGCTGGGAGTCAGTCATTACCAATTCAGAGCACTGCCCTTTGGTCTCACCACAGCCCCCAGGGTGTTCAAATGCATGGCATTGGTTGCAGCTCATCTTCAGACTGCAAGGATTCCAGGTGTTTCCATACATAGATGACTGGCTCCGTACTGCTCCAACCAGGTGTCTCCTCAAGGAGGTTCGAGATTACACTCTTGAGCTTTTTGCTGATCTAGGCATTACAGTAAACTACGAAAAGTCCAGGTTGGAGCCATGTCAACAGCTAAAGTTCATCGGAGCAAAGTTAAACATGACCACGACCATCACATCCCTACCCATAGAGACACTACAAAGGATAAAAGGCCAAGTCAGCCAGATTGTTTGCAACAACAAAGTACCAGCAAGGCTTCTACTACAAGCCTCAGGGTCTATGGCAGCTTCTGGCACTCTAGTCCCATTAACGAGATATCACATGCAAATCCTTCAATGGCTGCTGGCATCTTAATGTTTGATGTTAGACCAGCCAGTGTCTCATTTAATTACAATTACCAACCGATGCAAGCGGGATCTCCAATGGTGGCTTCACTCTGATGAAATTTTGATGGGCTGTCCCTTTTACCCTCCCATCCCCAAGCTATAGTCACCATGGATGTGTCCTAGATAGGGTTGGGGGGGTATTATATGAGAAAGACAGTCCAAGGCACTTGGTCCCCTCTGGAGGCCAATTTGCATATCAATATTCTAGAGATGAGGGCAGTGCTGTTAGCATTTTAAGCATTCCACCTAGCCCTTCCCTCAGGGATGATTGCAATCTAAACAGACAACATGGCAGTAGTCTGGTACATCAACAAACAAGGGGGAACCAGATCCTACCCCCGTCGAGAAGCTCTGAGTTTGGCAGTGGGCGATTTCATCTGACTGCTTTCTCATCGCAAAGCACATTCCAGGGAGCTCCAATGTGATAGCAGACAGATTTAGCAGAAGTATTCTGATGCCTCACGAGAGGCCTCTCAATCTGTCTGTGGCAGAAAGGATATTTTGCCAGTGGGGCCAGCCTTGCTGTGGCCTATTTGCATCCCCTCCGAACAACAAATACAGCAGCTACTTTGCCCTGATCCCTCCTCTGGGGGAGTCACCTAGAGAAGCTCCTCCAAGACTGCTCCCCCAGTCTACTTTATGCATTTCCCCTGATCCCTGTTGTATCCCAATTTTTAAAGAAAGCCGTCCAGTTGAAGAACAAGATAATCCTCATTGCCCTGTTCTGGCCTAGACAAATCTGGTTTCCCTTTCTTTGGCCTCATCTAGTTCAGAAACCTTTAAGCCTGGATCCAACTCTGGACCTGTTGTCCAACCCAGATGAATTGATTCACCTGAATCTGCAGAACCTCAAGTTCACCGCATGCCTTCTTCAATTCCCATAATTGCCAGGCATTCCACTTTTAGTTCATCAGCACGACTAATTGTTTTGGCTAGTCACAAATCCTCCACTAGAAAATTGTACTTCCGCAAATGGCATAAATTTTCTCTGTGAATGTCTGAATTTTAATACTGATCCTTTTTTAGCTCTAGTCGATAAGGTTTTAGACTTCTTGACATCACTTTTTGAATCAGTGGCCTCAGCATCTACCATCTGAGTGCATCTAGCTGCAATCTCCAATTTTCACTCTGGTCTGGATGGCTCTTTTTTGATGTCCCATAAACTTTGCAAAGTCTTTTTGAAGGGGTCCTTGATGCTCAGACCCCCATAGAAGGAACCATTGGCACATTGGGACCTAAATTTAGTTCTCCAATCCTTAGTGTAGCCCCCACCCCCCTTTGAACCTTCAGACAAATGGAACCTACAATTCCTGTCTTGGAAAACATTGTTCCCAATTTGCAATAGTCTGCGAACTTTGTCAGCCAGAGTCCTTTCGTGTTGGCCTGGACTTCAGAGAAGTAGATATCAAACAGGAGAGGACCCAGGACTGAACCCTGTAGCACTCCACTTGTGAGGGGTCGGCAGTCAGACTTGGAGTCAGCTACTTTCACACTGTGGGTTATATCTGTGAGCCAGTTTGCAACCCACCTAGTGATATACGGGTTGATGCCAAGCTTAGTGCGTTTTTCTATGATTCCTAAGTGGGGAATGATAGCAAAGGCTTTGGCCAGATTTAGGTAGGCTGCATGAACCACCTTGCCTTCATCCACAGCTCTGGGGACTGACTCAAAAAAGTCAACCAGGTTGAGCAGGCATGATCTACCCTTCACAAAACAAAACTGTGTGGGATCCAAAGTTTGGAGATTCCCCATATTCTTGTTTATTAGATCCATTATGATGTGTTCCATAGCTTTGCATATCAGACTTGTCAGGCTAATGGGGGCACTAGTTCCCAGGGTCTGTAATCGCTTCTCCTTTGTGGAGAGGGATGACTGTAGCAGTGCGCCATCTGGTAGAGACAAAACCTGAGGTGAGGATGTGATTGAACAGGGCACACAGGTGAGGTGCCAGTTCACTTAGTAGTTATGTAGAATACAGCCAGTGATATTGTCAGGTCCCATAGAAGCTGTATTATTGGCCTTGGACAATGCTGTTTTAACCTGTGCAGCAGTAATACTGGGTGCCTGGCAATCTACTGGTATTGTGATTGGTCATGGGGGGTAAAGTTGGCATGAATCTGTCGGCCAGTATATTGGCAATATCTGTTGGCTCGGTATAGGAGGTACCATTGTGCAGTAGCTCACAGCAAATCTGGGTATTGCTGTGGAGATTCTTTACATAACTATAGAAGGCCTTGTGGTTGTCTTTACTATCTGCTGCAATTCTGTTTTCATAGCTAGCTTTAGAGGGTTTGATGAGGGATCTCAACTTTTTGTTGAGGCTGATAAGGGAATTTTTCCAGTCTTGGGAATTCACCTTATTCTGCATCAGTTTCCTCCTTCTGTTGTAGAGTTTGTTTATGGCAGGAGACCACCAGATTGGTTTCCTTTTTTTGGAGGAGAGCATCTTTGTTCTTTTGGGTATGGCGAGATACTTGCATTTGTGTACATGTTCGTACAGTGCATTGGTGTATGATTCGGCAGTCATGCAACTATTCTCCATTTGCATGGGTGCCGTGAAGTTAGCCACCTTTGTTTTTAGGAGCCCAAAGTTAGCTTTGGAGACGTTTTTCATGGTGGTTACCTTTGCGGGGTGGGGGGTGTATTTCTAAGGAGATTAGTTTGTGGTCGGATCTAACCAGGGAGGAGTTGACTATTGGTGTAGAGCAATGGCTTCCCATGTTAGTAATGACCAGGTCAAGGATGTTGCTACCTCTAGTGGGGGTAAGAATGAGCTGGTCCAGGGCATTGGAATTAATGAATTCCAGAAAACGTTGGGCAAGTTTATTGGTACATGAATAGTTTTCCCAGTTAATGGAGGGGTAGTTGAAGTCACCTAGTATGAGAGTGTTAGGTTGGACCCTAATATTCTCCAGAGTGCTTAGGAACATAGAGTGTGAGTCTTGGAACATGGCTGGGGACCTAGAGCAGGCTATGACCTGAATTGCTGTCTTACCCAATGTTAGCTGCACCTGAAGTATCTCTGATGCGTTATGTTGGGCTACCAGTCTGAAGGTGTGCACATCCTTTATGAATATGGAAATACCACCACCTTTGGAGCTTAGGTCCAATTTCTGGGGCCGAAAGGTGTGGCATGGGTTATAGCTTGGTAGTGCAGGGTTGCTTTCTGCTGCTTTAAACCAGGTCTGTGTTACAGCACAAATGTCAGTGTTCTCCATTTTAAGGAGTGCTTTGAGAAAGTGCATTTTGAGATTTAGACTTCTAGCATTGAGCAGCATGCCCCTCAGATTGCATTTGTTTGTAGTGGTTACCGTGGTAATTTGGTCTTTGGTACCCCACCTAAAAAAGGCACTATAGGGATGGCAAGAGCCTTGGCCAGTATCCGGAGGCCCAGGGTTGACAGATGCAGGCCATCTCTGGCAAAACATCGAGCATTGTCAGTTATGTCATCCCAGGCAGACAGCTACTGGATCCCCTTAGAATGACACCAGGAACTTAGCCAATTGTTGAAATCAATTATTTTCTGCTTGTACTATGGCATCATTCTGGGTGATGGTGGGATGCTGCTCAGGGCTAGGGTCATACCCACCTGGGCTACATAATACGAGAGCTCCTCCATGTCTCTTTTTATGTAGTCCAGGGATGTACATCTCAGGTCATTCACACCCACATGTACAATGAGAGAGTTATATTTGTACCTGTTGTTGAGGGACCTGAGTGCATGCATTATGTGGCCGATCCTGGCACCTGACAGACAGCTGACTGTTACTTTCTCCTTATTCAACCTAGTGAGTGGGACATTAGTTTGCCTCACTATCTATTCACCTATGACTAGAGTGCTGGGAATGCTGTTTTGCCTTAGGGGCTTTGGTTGAGTGGCACACTGTTTAGGAGAGTTGTGTCTCGTGATTAGTGTTGTGTTGTGGTGGTTGAGTGCATTTCTGCCTTGGAGGTCTCTGCTGTTTGGGTAGATTTTTATTGAGAGGCTCCGCGAAGGTGGGTGTGTGGTTTGTGTTTTTATGTGAAGGCAGTGCTGGTGTGTGTTCTGGAGGGCTATGCGTTCCATGTTGTGTGGTGCAAGTGTTGACCTTCTCTTGACCAGGTATTCCAGTCTTGGCTGGAGAGTGCATGGCTTCCAGTTTGGATATATAAGTGCATCTCTCTCGCAAGTCTGAGTGTTGGGAGATAAGAGGAGGGGGTTGTCAGTGGCAGTTGCTACATTGTCCCAGAATACCCAAGTTCATCAGGTTAATAGGAGAAAGCACAGGGAACTGTCCTTTAGACATCCCTAGAGGGGTAGGCATTAATAATAAGTACTGGAGCTGTTTCCTTGTAGAACATTTAGTGCTGGAAGCACTTTTATGTACTAAAATAATTACTACAAGACGTCTGGTAAAGTGCTAGACTAATAAGCTAATAAAAGTGCAGGAGAGGAGAGAACTAGCAGATCTAAGGGAGAAATTGAAGAGCAGACTTTGGCACTGCTCAGAAGCTTACAAGCAGTCCTGGATACAGCAAGTCTGTGTCTGGACTAGACTAGTTACAGGAAAGGCTGGAAACAAGCGCAGACACAAGCTTTTAAACCAGAAAGTTGAAAGAGATGGAAAAACTGCCTAAGCAGCCAATAAACTACAATTTCTGGGCCAGAAACCACTCCTCTTGTGATAGGCTACCTGGTGCTTACCACTCCCACTGATAAGCTAAAAGGCTTCCGTCCAACACAGAAAGGCTTGGAGGGGCTCAGAAGCTTACAAACAATCCTGGATACAACAAATCTGTATGTGGACTAGAATAGTTATAGGAAAAGGTAAGAAACAAGCGCAAATGCAGGCTTTTAAACCAGGCAGGAAACAAGCTTAGAATTTTTTTTTTACAGAAAAGTAGCTAAAACAGCATTAAAAACAATTCAACTGCAGTACAAGCTAGCACCCTTGAGTGTGTAGCAATATTAAAGCAAATACAGTTTAAATAAATGCAATTTATTCAAACTGTACTCTGAACTGAATTCAATTATTGTTTTATTCAACTCTGAACAGTTAAAAAGTGCAAAAAATATACTTGTCAGCTGAGAAGCACACTCCGTCAGAACACAAGGAGATTCTAGCAAAGTTTTTTTTTATTTTTTTTTTTTTAGTAAAGTGGAAAGGGAGAAAGGAGGAACAGAAGATAATTGGTAAGAACCTAAGTGGGTTGGCCTTCTCAAATGTTCTCTCTGTATTAGGTAGAATGAGCTAATAACACTAGACTGAGAGGAGTGTTGCAGATCAAATTTACATTAGGGACTGGCAACTGCAAAGCCACCAAGTGTTACAGTAATGAACACTATTACAGGTACTAAATTGAGTATTTTAGGCAGAAAACACTACATAAATGTTTATCACAGCAGAAGAAACAGCAGTGAGCTACTAAATGAAAGTTTTAAACAGATAAAGGAGTAAGGAGACTCTAGAGATTGCTTTTAATTGCAAATTAATATGATACAATATGATACACACCTTGGCAGGAAATCAGAACAAACAAGCAGATGTTTAATAAATGGAGAAAATTTCCAATTAATACCTTATACACAGCTTTGTGTTCTCTATCAGCAGAAGATGGCTGCTAGAAACACTGGATAACAGCAGGCCTCTATCCAGACTATGCTAATGGACTAGAACACAGAAACCTCACAAGAAATACACAGAAAAGAACAGATAGAGCACTCACAAACACAAAATACAACTCTCAGTATGAAAAATTAGTTTACAGTTGAGTAATTCAGTAAAAAATGCAATTATAGTAATGAACACTATTACAGCTACTAGCTACAATATTTTAGGCAGAAAACACTACAGAAATGTTTATCACAGCAGACAAATAGTAGTGAGCCACTAAATGAACGTTTTAAACAGATAGAGGAGCAAGGAGAGTCTGCTTTTAACTGCAAACAAATCAGTTATGTGATACACTCCTTGGCAGGAACTCATGACAAACAAACATATGTTTAGCAAATGGAGAAAATTTCCAGTTGATAACTTACACACAGTGCTGTGTGTTCTCTATCAGCAGATGAAGGCTGCCAGAAACACAGGAAACTCAACAAATAAAACAACCAGGCCTGGATAACAGCAGGCCTCTATCCAGACTATGCTACCTGACAATGAAAAATACAGTACAGTACACAAATGCAGTGAAACAGCTTTATAACTGTGCAAAATCTAGTAGATTAGCTCTTTAGCCCAATTATAAGTGTTAACTAATGTCTTTCTGCTTTTTCCCGGTTAGGGGTCACCACAGCAGAACTCCACTCCGCTAATGATTGGCAGTGGATTGTTATGGTGCCAACCCGATGCCCAACCTTCAAGGAAGGCATACCCATTCACGCACACACCTACATGTCTTTAAACATCACTTGATCACTGAGAGAACATGTAGACTTCACACAGAAGGTGCTCCAGCCGAGAATCGAACCAGAGAACATTTTGCTGTGAGGTGACAATGCTAACCACTGCACTACCACGGCCAGTGCAATCCAATGAAATAAATGTAAGAAATAACTTATTCTGCTCTTGGAATCTTAGGGAATTTCTGCTTTGTCCCAGTGATGAATCACCACTCTACAGCCCGGCAAAAACAAGTGTCCAAAGTTGCACTAGCAAAGTGGATTAAGAACTGTATTATCTTTGTCTATAACAAAAGCAATTTACCACTACAAAGGCCTGTAAAGGCACACTCCACCACAGCAGTAGCCGCACCTGCAGTGTTTCATTCCAAAGCTTCCTTAGATGATATTTGCGTAGCAGCTACTTGGGCTTCTCCACATACTGTTGTTACTCATTGCAAA
>NC_056730.1:867667880-867675380 GCF_019279795.1 Protopterus annectens | reverse complement strand
GCCCTTGCAAGGTCCAGATAGGCTGTGTGGACTACCTTCCCTTCGTCTGTGGCCTTGGTGACTGTTTCAAAGAAGTCGACCAGGTTCAAGAGGCAGGATCTGCCCTTGACAAAGCCGAATTGGGTAGGATCTAATGTCCGTAGGTCCCCAATGTCATTGTTTATGAGTTCCATGATGATCCTTTCCATAGCTTTGCAGACTAGGCTAGTCAGGCTTATGGGGTGGTAGTTTCCAGGGTCTGTCGAGGCACCACCTTTGTGGAGAGGTACCACTGTTGCTGTACGCCATTCATTTGGTACATATCCTGTAGTAAGGCTGAGATTGTACAACATTTTTACATGAGGGTTTAGTTCTTCTTAGAGTTCATGTAGTACGCAACCCGGGGCACCGTCTGGTCCCATTGAAGTGGTGTTTTTTGCTTTGGAGAGGGCGGCTTTCACCTGAGCATCTGAGATGCTAGGGGGGCTACACTCTGCCGGGATAGATATTTGCTCTTTTGAGGGGGAGGGGGGGAGAAGTTTGCACTTAACCTGTCTGCCAGGATGTTGGCAATGTCTATGAGTTCCGTGCATTTATTGTCATTTGGAATTAAGTCTGAGCATATCTGGGAGTTGCACCCCAGGTTCCTAACATAGGTGAAAAAAGCCATGTGATTGTCCTTAGTGTCCTTTGCAATTTCTTTCTCAAAGCTTGCCTTGGAGGATTTTATGAGGGATCGTAATTTTTTGCTAGTACTGATCAGAGATGCCTTCCCTTTTAGGGATTTTGCTCTATCATGTAGTAGCTTCTTTCTTCTGTTGTACAGTTTGTTTATGGCTGGGATCCACCAGACTGGACGCCTGCCTTTGGATGATTGGGTCTTGGTTTTATTAGGGATAGCATGATCCATGCATTCCTGGAGGTGTCCATAGAATGCGTTTATATAGGATTCAGCTGTTTGGGCTGTAGTTTCCACTGGCCCTGGGGCCTTGAAGGATTCCACTTTGGTTTTGAGAAGTGAGAACTTCGCTTTTGAGAAGTTTTTCACTCTGGTTTTCTGGGCTGGGGGTGGGGTCGGGATGTGGACATCCAGTGAAATTAATTTATGGTCTGATCTTACCAATGAGGGATATACTTCTGGTGTGGAGCATAGAGTCCCCATGTTGGTAATGATCAGGTCTAGTATGTTGTCCCCTCTTGTGGGAGTGGTGACTAGTTGTTCCATAGCATTTGAGTTTATAATTTCCAGGAATCTTTGGGCTAAGGTGCTGGGGTTTGAGAGTAGTGCTTCCAGTCAATGTTAGGTACAAACCCTTAGTACCCAATCCTCTGGAGTTTCTTCCACATCTGGTGATTGCTTTGACTCTTCCTTGCCTAGGAAGAAAAGTTTGATCAATCCTCCTTTAAATAATACTTTAACAGCTTTTTTAAGGGTTTACGAAGATGATTTTAGAAATGCTGTAGCATCCAACTCCTCTATTAAATGGTTCAATGTTTCTATTGATGAAAGAAAAGCCTTGTCTGACTTGACTCATGATGGTAACGTGAGAGTCATGAAGGCAGACAAAGGTACAGGTATAGTGGTTATGGACCAACAAAGATATGTTTACAAGATTAAGGAGGAGCTTGATAACAATGATTTTTATGAGAAGGTGTCTCTAGATACTGTGTACTCGAATTTTGAACGTATTGATAAAAAATTAAAGTCTTTACTGGAAGATTCATGTATTACAGAGGAAGAATTTGAGTTTATGTCTTCCCCTAACCCAAGCTTAGCTAAACTTTTTGGCATCCCTAAGGTCCACAAGAATGAAAAGGACCCTCCGTTTAGATTAATTGTTTCTAATAAATGCTCTAAAACAGAGAACATATCACATTATATTGATTTTGTACTAAATCCCTTGGTACAAGCCACTCTCCACTATATTAGGGATTTGTGGGACTTCTTAAATATGTTGTTTGATATAGATGTTGATTTCTCTAAATGCATTTTGGTTACTTTAGATGTAGTTGCTTTGTATACAAGCATTTCCCATACTGATGGGTTGAATTATGTTAAACATATGTCCTCTTACCAGGCGCGGTTGCCACTAATTGTCCCTTGGTAGCGTTTGAGCAGCTGTTGCTGCCTGATAGCGTGTGCACATATATTGGCTTTGGTTTTAACTGGGCTCCCCTCACTGTCTTATGGCAAGCTGAGAACGCAACAGTCATCACCTGAATTGTCGTATTTAGCACACTTGCACTTATGCAAAGACGTTTTTTTTCTCTAGCGTCCTTGCTTCATAAATACAACACTATCCTGTAGCCTTCATTTGCACTGCGAGTAGTGTGGCCCTTGTCATATGAAGGCTTGTACTCCTGATCTTGCAGATACCTACTAGCTCTATCTGTATTTTGTTAATACCCCCTGTCCTTTCCAAGCATTCCTGTAAGTTCGATCGACGCTACAGTAAAGCCGGGAAACCCTTCTCCCTGCAACGTAGGGTCATCTTGTTGCTTTTTTTGGAAACACGTTGGGAGAAACTTTCATTTTACAAGTGGCCGATAACTAACCTCCATTTTTGTGGAACTATTCCAATACATCCTGTGTATTTTATATAACCCTCATTAGTGCACTGCTACATGCTTTGTCATTGATATTGTAAGAGATTCCTAGCAGGAACTGCTTTATCTGCTTGTTTATCCTGTTGCTTTGCATACATCTGTATTTGATGTCCGTAGTTAGTTTTGGATGTTTAATTATACAGGCTATTTTTTGTTGTATCAGGATATACCAGTATCTTACAATGAGTGCTTATACTGTTTAGGATAGTTTTAACTTTGTCCTCTCACCTAAACCCTTTTTCTCTCTCTATCCCTCCTAGCTCTCTACGCTATACTAAGGAACCTGCTTGATCTTTCAGAACCCCTCACTGCTATTTGGTCTCAACCATCCCAATGTCAGGCCAAGGAACTCTGTTGTTCCCTCCACATATATTGTGCTCCGAGGTTCCAAAAGGACTAAGAAAGTATGTTCCACCCTGGACCTACCTTTTAAACTGTATAATTTATGTAGTTATAACTACCTACCAAGAAGTAAAACTAAGCTAGCGAGCAGGGAAACCAGCAGCAAAGATTCCCTCCTCTACACCCCTTTAGCAATTTACCTTTATCTCTCCCCTACCTACTGCTATCTATAACTCCTCTTCTAGCTGTATCTAATACTGTTACCTTGTCTCCTTTACTGTCTGCCCACTAGCTTGCACCAAATTCCAATCTAGAATTAAACCTTATTCCCAACTATCTATTCTTTATACTTTACTGTCACTCCACTAGTACCCTTTTCCCTCTTCTTACTATCTAGCTGTACTCTGCTTCCCCCCCCCTGTACTCTACTATCACTCTGAACCTCTCTCCGGCATTATCTCAGTCTACTCACCCAGAGACACCTAAAGGCTCTGAGGCTTACTTATTGTCTCTGTTGATTCTCGCTTACCTTCTGTAACCCGCTCCGTTCGCCTGCGGGCTCACTCCACTCCCTTACCCTACCCCCAGTTCCCACCCACCCCCAGTGCTTCTACCTTTATACTTACCAAGCCACACCCCCTCAATCATATCAATTAAACTCTGACCACTCCTTTTGACCCACCACCTACTCAACCTATCACATACTAATAACCACTCCCCCTTACCTCATTTACACCTTTATAGTCCACACCCTCATATACTCCTACCTCCATAATCCCAATCACATTTTATAACATCTCCTTCACCATGCCCTCTACTTATCAACTCTTGTACATTAAACAACTATTCCTACTCTCACTAATATCAATGCTTTCTATTTCCTATACTCTCACTTATTACGAACATCTCCAATACTCATCTTCTCAACAATCCCTTAAACAAACATTAACAGTAAATCTCAAAATCCTTAACCACTCTAACATAACATCTACCTCACACTATCTATCACCTAAATACCACAGAGTCTCCCATTTTAAATGCACACAATTTAGAAAAATTCAACTTATTTATACTAAACCTGTGAAACATGCATATTGTCCTCTCAAATATCCTCTCCTTCACGGGGACATTCATCCTAACCCAGGACCATACAACAGCACCCTAGGACAACCAACCCCACCCTACACTCCCACAAATTCAGTACTCATAGCTCATCTAAACATTAGGAGTGTTAACAACAAAGTAAGCCAACTACATGCTCTACTTGAAACTCACTCATTTGATATCTTATGCTTAACTGAAACCTGGCTTAAACCTACTACAAAAGATACTGAAATACTCCCACCTGGATACAACATACTGAGGCTAGACCGAACTGCTAAAAAAGGTGGTGGGATAGCAATATTATACAAATCTCATTTACAGGTCACTCCCATACTGGTACAATCCCCTGTAATAACTAAGGTAGAAATTCTTATCACCAAACTCCAACTCAACTATACCAAATCCATTAACTTAATATGCTCCTACATACCCCCAGGCAGCAACATTAGCATCATAGAAAGTATTCTCAGCTGGCTGTCTACTTCCCTCAAGAAACAATAGTACTTGGTGATTTTAATATAGACTGGTACTCCCGTACCACACTAAATACACCAACCCAAATAAACCTTTACGGCTTCTCTCAAACTATTACCACCCCCACTAGAATCCATAAACCCACCAAAAAAGAAAGTATATTAGACTGGATCTTAATAAATTGTCACCCTGTCTCCTACAAAGTAGGTGTCCTTCCTGATGATATTAGTGACCACTCACTAACCTACATATCCAGACAAAAAAACCTATATTCCAAATGAACCAACCTTTAAAATCACCTACAACAAAAAGAAATTTAATCCAGCCTATTTTCAGGCGGAGCTACTAGCCTGTGACTGGTCACCCTTAAAGCACCTGCCAATTGACGAAGCAGTATCCCACTTTAACACCAAATTTCTACAGATTTTAGAATTCCATACCCCCTCACGTTCCATAAGAACTAGATGCAAAGCAGCCCCATGGCTCACTAAAGAAACCAGACAACAAATCCTACAAAGAAACAAAGTGTGTTCCAAATGGAGACACACTAAAGACCCTATTGATCAGCAGCATTTCAGACAACTAAGAAATGCCACCAAGAAATCAATATTACAGGATAAAAAGAACTATTTCTTCAAGCTACAACAAAATCACCATAGTCAACCCCAAAGATTCTGGTCTAGCATAAATAAACTCTTACATCCAGGCACTCCAAAACTCCTACCCCATCTACTCTCTCCCACAACTCTCCCAAGGAGATTGCTGATGCTTTCAACTGCTTTTTTACTGAAACTGTCCAATCTGTAGCTAACTCCCTACCACCTCTCAACCCCACCCTACCTTCCCCCCCACTACCTTACCACCTACATTTCACTTAAAACCTATTCCTACAGCCCTCATCTATAGACTACTTCATAAACTCAAACCCTGTACAGCCTCAGCTGATCTCCTACCACCTGAATACCTTCAAATTGCTGCTAAACCTCTTGCCTACCCAATCTCTATTCTAATTAATAGAACCATAACTGAAGGCTCCGTTACTTCATTATGGAAAATCTCTCACATACTCCCACTTCATAAAGGAGGGAACTCAGCTGAACTCTCCAACTTTCGACCTATTGCACTACTATCTCCACTAGCCATAATTATGGAAAAATGTATCCACAAACAATTTCATTCTCCAATATAACCTTCTAGCTGACTGTCAACATGGTTTCAGACCATTCCACAGTACCACCACTGCTCTCCTATCCTTCACAGACTGCATTAATAAACAGCGTAACAATAACATCCTCTCCTCTGCTCTGTTCATTGATCTCTCTAAAGCTTTTGATATGATCAACCATCAATTACTACTTAATATACTCAACTCTTTCTCTCTTGACACACTAGCATTCCAATGGTTCAAATCCTGCATGCATAATAGACAACAGGCTGTCCTCTGGGATAATACCTTATCCAAACATCTCCCAATTACTCTGGGTGTCCCACAAGGCTCTGTCCTGGGACCACTACTCTTCTCCATTTTCATTAACAACCTTTCTACTAATCTTCCTCTACCCACCTGCATACAATACGCAGATGACTCCACTCTCATCTGTAAAGCAACCACTTCATCTGAGCTCCATGATATCACCCAATCAGTTTTCAACCAAGTAGAAAATTGGTTCCAACAACATCACCTCCTCCTCAATGCCAAAAAAAAACAAACTATTACTATTTACACCAACTAACAAATCCACCCCATTACACTTCTCTATTACCTCCATCGATGGGACAATCATAGCTCCCGACACAACTACAAAACTCTTAGGTGTACTGATTGACCACAACCTCAACTTTGACATTCACATTAATGCCACCATCAAAACTGTAAACAAAAAACTGTGATCCTTATATAGGATAAAACCTTTTCTTGCCCCTGAAGCCAGAACTACTGTTGCCCAAACCCATCTGAGCTCCACTCTCTTCTATGCCTCTCCAATTTTCACTAATCTTTCCAAAAGCAACCTAAACAAATTGTCCACTTCATATAACAACATTGCCAGGTTTGCTACTGGGTCCTCATTCAGAACACATCACTGTCTAAACCTAAAACGTCTAGGATGGCTTGAACTAAATAACCAACTAAAATTTCAACAACTCTCAATCACACATAAAATTCTATACCAGCCTACTAATACTACTATTCTCACTAGCCTCATCTCCCCCTATACAAACCTTTCAAACCTGCGCTCAGCAAATAAACTACTAGTTACCACCCAGAAATCCCATAACAAGGCAGGAGACTCTCTCTTCACAAACTCTGTGGGGACAATTTGAACAAACTTCCCACAAAACTGACATCTCTCTCATCATTACCTCTCTTTAAAAATCAACTAAAAAGTAACTTAAAAGCACAATGGCTTTGTCCTTGCACAAACCCCGACTAACCCCCCTTACCACCATAACCTTTTCTATACATCTCCTCCTCAACCACCTTTAATCTATGTAAACATATGTTATCTCATATAAACAGTATGACAAAAAAAAATCTCTATTATTCCTTGTTTGAAAAGACATTTTATCTTTTCTCTCTGTTTCAATCTTATTCATATTTGTGTATTACATGTATTAACTTACTCTGTTTTATAAAAGTTATCTTATTATGCCTATTTCTGTGCAAACTTGTAAAAACCACTGGAGCTTTTCTCCCCGGGCCTCCACTGAAAATGGACATAAATCCAGCTGGACTAGCCCGGTCAACAGATGTAAAATAAAAATAAAATAAATAAATTTTTTGTTGAAGTATGTTAAATTTCCCAAAAAAAGGATTCAGACTTTACATACCCGTATGTCTTTGGTTTTGAAAAATATATTTTTTCATTTTCAGGATATTTATAGACAGGTTAGGGGTGTTGCTATGGGGTCAAAGATGGCCCCAGTGTTTGCGAATCTAGTGTTGAGTGAGTGGGAGGTTGATACTCTTGTGCATTTGCCTGGTTTTCACTCTTT
>NC_056730.1:867648553-867667380 GCF_019279795.1 Protopterus annectens | reverse complement strand
CTTGACAGAATGTCACTGTTTCTCCTGTGCACATGTACGTTGCCTGTGACACTTTGCATATGACTTACCTGGCATCTGTCCACGTGAGCAGTCATGTATGCCACTGCAGGACTCTAAACCTGATGATGCACACACTCGAAACATTCCTCAGCATGGAGAACATCGCTATCTGTGCAGTAACAGATTCAGGGCTACCAACAGCACCCCAGCACTACCAAGTTATACCTCATACCATGCTTTTCAGGCCCAAAACTTGCAGAAAACCACAAAAGGAGGGGGTGTATTGATATTCATCCAAGATACCCGCACCTCCAGGTTGGTGGCAAAGCACCAAACATCAGAGACTATCCATATGCAAGTAACAATGGGTAAAACTGCCTTCCAGGTTATAGCCTGCTACAGACAACCCTCACAAACACAAGAACCGCACTTGGCCTTCTTGAAAACAGTTGGAAATATGTAGGTCTGTCCATACACCATTATATTGGGTGAGTTAAACTACCGAAACATAGACTGGGAGCGTGACTGTAGCTCCAACACCCTAGCCCAAAGATTACTGGAATTTATATACCAAAATGCTATGGAACAACTTGTTACCACTCACACAAGAGGGGAAAACATACTGAACCTGATCATTACCAACATGGGGACTCTATGCTCCAGACCAGAAGTGTATCCCTCACTGGTAAGATCAGACCATAAACTAATCTCACTGGATATTCACATCCCAAGGCCACCCCCTGCACAGAAGAATACAGTCAACAACTCATGTAAAGCATGTTCACACTCCTCATAAATGATGTGGAAACCTTCAAAGCCCTCAGGCCTGTTGAAAATATGGACCAGACTGCAGATACCTGTATAAAGGCATTCTATGGACACCTTCAGGAATGCATGGATCATGCAATCCCAAATAAAAGCAAGACCCAATCCTCCAAAGGCAGACGTCCTGTGTGGTGGACACCAGCCATAAAACTATACAATAGAAGGATGAAGCTACTAAGTGATACAACAAACTCCCAAAATGTGAAGGCATCAGTGATGAGTATTAGAAGAAAACTACAGGCACTCATAAGATTGTCTAAGGCCATCTTTGAGAGAAGATTCCACAAGACACTGAGGATAATCACAAGTCTTTCTTTAGTTATGTTAGGAACCTGGGTGGCAATTCCCAGATATGCTCAGAGGTAGTCCAAGATGTCAAAAGAAACACCAAACACACAGACATTGCCAACATCCTAGTGGACAGGTTCACTGCTAACTTCTCCCCCCCCCCTCCACACCAAAAGGGCCCCCCACTGACATCTCAGATGCTCAGGTAAGAGCTGCCCTCTCCAAAGCAATAAACACTGCATCAATGGGACCAGACAGTGTCCCAGGCTGTGTCCTACATGAACTCCAAGAAGAGCTACACCCAGACATAACACTACTGTTCAATCCCAGCCTTACTACATGATATGTGGCCAAAGAGTGGTGTACAGCAACAGTGGTCCCTCTACATTTAGGTGGTGCCTTAACGGATCCAGGACACTATTGCCCCATAAGTCTGAATAGCTTGGTCTGCAAAGCTATGGCAAGGATCATCATGAACCTCATAAATATAGATATTGGGGACCTACAGACACTGCATCATACACAGTTTGGCTTTGTTAATGGCAGATTCTGCCTCTCAAACCTGTTTGATTTCTTTGAAACAGTCACCAAGGCCACTGTCAAGGGGAAGGTGGTCTACACAGCCTACCTGGACCTAGCATAAGCCTTTGATACAATACCCCACTTGTGCATTCTAGGGAAGCTCACCAGTGTACATATTAACCCCTATGTCACTACATATATTGCACAGTGGCTCAAGGGCAGAACACACATGGTTAGAATTGCTGGAGCCATGTCAGCCTCAAAACCAGTTAACAAGTGGTGTCCCACAAGGCTCAGCCCTGGGATCTGTCTTGTTCAGTATATATTTATCAGAGGTACAGGCCAACATGGAAGGACTGTGGCTGAGCAAGTCGCAGATGACTGCAAACTGGACGCCATAATCAACTCTCCAGCCAACACATGCATCCTCCAAAAGGGCCTCTTAGAAACAGACGACTTGTGCCACAGCCATGGCCTCAAATTGAATGCCAAAAAGTGTATAGTCATCCCCTTTAGCAAAAACAAAGTGACCACAAAGTACCACATATGTGTTAATCCATTAAGTACAGAAGAAGGAATTATAGACCATGGGGCACACAAGTTGATACCATTCTCTCATTTGACAACCACATGGCCAAAGTGGTTAGAAAAACATTTTATATAGGCCACCTTATCATGGAGGGATTCACATGTAGATCAGGGGAGGACATTGCGCCTCTTTACTCATCCCTCATCATGCCCATAATTGACTACAATGCCCCTGTCGGCATGCACCTTACCAGACACCTGCAGCAACTGGAAAGACCACAAAAGTACCTCAACAAGAGGATCAAAGGGCTCAAACATATGCCACATACTGACTGGTTAAAGAAACAGCAGCTCTACTCAGTGGCATACTGCCTCTTCATAGGCAATCTGTGCCTGACATATAAAGCCATGTCAAACCCTGACTTAATGGTCATGCTGCACCTCAGAATATCCAAATCCCATCAAGCTACACGCTGGAAAGACTTGAACCTCAGGAGTGATATACATAGGACATGCTGGAGGAACACATTCATAACTCAGAGGCTCCCTTCACTCTGGAATATTATCCCAATACAGGTTAGGCAGAGTCACTCAGTGACTGTCTTCAAGAGGAATATTAATGACTGGATGGGACATTGTAGGTTTACCCTGGGTATCACTTATGTGTCACTGTTAGACAGAGGCACAGTATACTAACTTTGGAAAAGGGCATAGCAAGATAGATTTACAATGCATGGTGAAAGCCACACACATTCTGGCTAGATTTATAAATGCCCTAGTATGAACCTATGAACCTATGTATCTTGTTCACCATTGGCCCTATGTGCTGTTAATCACCAGTGCAATCTCAATACTATGGTAGCATGTGCAAAGGTCAGTTATCAGTCACCTCTATGGTACAGTTGTGGAATATGTGAGTCATGTAGTAATGTCACAGCTGCCACATGTACACAGTCAACCCTATCCCCTACCCATGGATGTACAACACATGTATGAGATGGAAACACATAGCCAAACTGTGGACTAAGCACTCTGAACCCAGTACTGGCATAACCTGTCAGGTGGCATGAAATACTACAGTGACTGCAATACCAGTCTGATGTAGACCTACACTGACAGCAATACAAGCACGGGAACACACCGGGCCATTCGTGGAGCCTAAGAATGGCATCCTGCCTGAGTGGCAGACACCTCTGCAGCTGGCACACAGGCATACGTTAGGCCTGAACACAGCACGCATAACACATAGCACACAAATCCTGTGTGCCAAACAGTCACAATCTATACAGCTATACAACATTCCTGCTGCAGTTGTGTTAGGTACTTTTATTGTCCGGTACAGTGAGGTCATGCTCACCAAGCTGGACAAGGTGAAGGTCACAGTGATATGCTCATGGGGCACTATGGTCCACCACATAACACAAGCATACAGGTCAGTCAGATGCATGGACACATATGACTCAGTCATTGTCCATGCCACTACAGCTGACGTGTGATGTCCCTCACTGGAATACATGATAGGGAACATGGAAGGGGTCACTGAGCAAGTGGCACAGGCTGGTAGAACCCTGACCTTGGTTGGCATCATACCCTCAGAAGGAATGCTGACATATTACTGAATGCTAATGAATTACTGTAGCTACAACACCGTAGCTGAAAGGTTCTTAGCATGCAGTCACTGCATTGCTATGGAACAACTTCTTATCACTCCCACAACAGGTGAAAACATGCAGCACCTGTTCATCAACAACATGTAGACTATATGCCGCAGACCAGGTGTGTATCCCTCACTACTAGGTTGATAGCATCTACATCTCACACTGTATATACCCATCCCACATACAGCACCTGCACAGAAGACCACAGTCATAATGTTACCCAGTGCAAATACCATGTATTCACATGTGGCAGGCATCACACATGGTAACTATTGAAGGTCACAGGTACATCTGGGTATTTGGCACACACATACATCATGTGTGCATTGCCATAATTGGTTTAATCGATGTCATGCATTATTGTGAGAAACAAACCGCACACATGGGCATTCTGTGTGAGTAAAACACACGTGACATGTCTGGAATCAATAGCCATATATAATTGTGCTATTGTTTAGAAAGGGGTATGTGCATCCTGTAGTGTGTTTTCCCAGTTGCCAAAAGGGATGTTTCTTTTATACAAGCTTACACACACACTAATCCCCCTTCACACACACTTGTCACTTGCTGGATTCAAACCCCTACTTCACTATGTTATGACACTAGAGACGGACGCATTAGCGGACCGCGCTATACGCATTACTGGGTGATTTCTTTTCTCCTGATATACTTATAGGGTGCTGACATCATCGGTGTTTAGAAAGGGGAATGGGCATCCTGTGGTGTGTTTTCACAGTTGCCAAAAGGGATGTTCCTTTCATACAAACTTACACACACACTAACCCCCCCCTCACACACACACTTGCCACATTCAAACCCCTACCTAACTATGTTATGACACTAGAGACAAACGCATTAGCAGAGCGCGCTATTCACATTACTGGGAGATTTCTTTTCTCCTGATATACTTATAGGGTGCTGACATCATTGATGTTTAGAAAGGGGAATGGGCATCCTGTGGTGTGTTTTCACAGTTGCCAAAAGGCCTTTCATACAAACTTATACACACACTAACCCCCCTTCACACACACTTGCTGGATTCAAACCCCTATCTAACTATGTTATGACACTAGAGACGGACGCATGAGCAGAGCGCGCTATTCGCATTACTGGGAGATTTCTTTTCTCCTGCTATACTTATAGGGTGCTGACATCATCGGTGTTTAGAAAGGGGAATGGGCATCCTGTGGTGTGTTTTCACAGTTGCCAAAAGGGATGTTCCTTTCATACACACTTACACACACACTAACCCCCCTTCACACACACTTGCTAGATTCAAACCCTACCTAAGTTATGACACTAGAGACGGACGCATTAGCAGAGCGCGCTATTCGGATTACTGGGAGATTTCTTTTCTCTTGATATACTTATAGGGTGCTGACATCATCCAGACTTGCACACAGACCAACCACAATCACCCACACACACACACTCTGGATAAGCTGTCATTCCCTAGGGCAAACAGCCTAGTGTTGGCCTCTACACCCATATGTTTAACTGTCAGATGCACATTATTTGGTGCTGATAGCAGTGTTTGCAGGTCTTTATTGCCATAACATTTCCTGTTTGTATGAACAACTTGTGTATCTGTGGAAGATGTTTGCATATGGGGGAAATCCACTATATCATGTATGTCTCTGTAGTCATTTAAGTGTGAGCACTGTTCAGATTGCTATAATGTTGTTGGTTACTGGAATAACACGTACATATACCAGATATATGTGGCAAAATGCTAAACTATTTGGACTAAGTGTGTGAGCATGCCCAGTTCAGCCTTCCCATGGCATGTTGTGTAAAAGATGTCTCATTTATCAAAGTGTGTGAGCATGCCCAGTGTGAGCTTTCCATATGTTGAACTCTGCAGCCCATCACATTTGTGGATGAGTGTGAACTTCAACAAATATCTCCTGCTTATGGTTGTGTGTTCTGTGTCATGTTGTGTAGTTACTGTACAAATGCTTTTTGTGTGAACACAACAGGGATTATACTGTGCCTGCAGGGTTTGCATGGGATACTTTGCATACAATTGTCAACATCCGTTCATACTGACCTAACACGGTAGTACTGTATAGTGTAGTGGTTCAGTACTTTCACTGTGGTGGACAGTATCCTGGGCTTTAGTCCTATTACTGCTTTACATTTCCATAGTGAGCACAACAGCCTAGTTAGGGTCCAGTTGTGCACATCTGACCATGTTGCATTATGTTCAGATATTAACTACTTACAACAGCCTCGTCCAACATCAGTAGTGTATTCCACAACATAGGTGTACATTGGCAAACACTACCGATGTGCCCTAGGCCATTTCTAATGCTAGTCAGAGAGTGTGTTTGTCCTTCAACACTTTGTAAGTGTAGTTTGCCATGACATATGTCATGTTTAGTATACTGTGCCTCTGTCTACCCGTGACATAACAGTGATACCCAGGGTAGACCTACCATCTCCCATCCACTCATTAAGATTCCTGTTGAGGAGAATCGAGTGACTCTATGGATAACCTGTACTGGTAGTTTACTCATGCGTGGGGGTGGCTTCTGTGTTATGGATAATGCAGTACAGCTTGTCCTATGTATGTCAGTGCTGGGGTTCAGGTCCCTCATGTGCATAGCTCACTGCCATTCAGATTGTACAAGGTGCAGCATGTTCCTTGATTCCAGCTTGGACATGGCTTTCTACATCAGGCACAGCTTGCGTCTGGGTGGCCAGCATGGCAGTGTGTGGAGTTGCACTCTTGTTTAATCAGGCAACACATTACATCTGTTCAAGCTCTGTGATACTCCTGGTGAGGTACTGTTGTGGACTTTACAGTTGATGGAGGTGTCTGCTGAGGTACACCCCACAGGGGCTGTTGTAGTCAATTGTAACGCTAATGAAGGATAACTGCAGAACCACAATGACCTCCCCTTATCTAGATGTCATAACCTTCATGATTAGGTTGGTATATGGATTGTTTCTGTTAACACTACAGCCACATGTTTGTCCAATGCAGGATATTTATCACCTTGTGTTCCCAGGTCTGTCATTACATGTTAAGTATGTAATGGGTTAACACCTATGTGGTAATTGGTGGTGACTTACTGTATATCCGCAGAGGTTGACTATACAGTTTTCTCCATTTAACTTGCTGACATGGCTATGGCACCAGTTGTCTGTTTCTATGTGGCCCTTTTGTGGGATGCTTGTGTCAGCTGGAGTGTCAGATATGTTGGGCAGTTTGTAGTCCTCTGCAAACATGTTCAGGTACAGTCCTTACATGTTGGCCTGTACCTATGGGGCATATATACCAGACGGGGAAGGTCCCAGGACCAAGCTTTGTGGGATACCTGTTATATGTGGTTTGTAGTCTGACATGGCTGCAGCATGTCTGACCATGTCAGTTCTGTCGTTGGTCTGGTTTGCAACCCCTCTAGTAACATAGGGGTGTATATATAAGCTGGTGAGCATATCTATATTGAACACGTAGGGTATTGTATGGAAGGTTTTGCAAGGTCCAGCTACGCTATTTGGACCACATTGCCCTCATCAGTGACCTCATTTACTGTTTCAACTGAGTAACACATGTTTAGGGGCAGGGTCTGCACTTAATAAACCCACACTGGGTAGGGTCGGGTGTCAATAGTTCCCCAATATCTTTATGTCTGCGGTACATGCTGATCCTTTCCATAGCTGTGCAGACCAAGCTTCTCAGGATTCTGTGGTGGTTGTTTTTAGTATCCATTCAGGCGACACCTTTCTTGAGAACGCCCACTGTTGTTGTACACTGCTCTTTGGGTACATATCCTGTGGTAAGGCTGACATAATGTCAGGGAGGCAGCAGTCTGCTGGGAAAGATATTTTGCATTATGGGGGGAGGGGGTTTGCACTGTACCTGTCAGGATGTATGTTGGCAATACGTGTGTGTGCTTGGTATGCTGTTTGTAATATTTGTGTGATCCAGAGCATATCTGGGAATTCATAACACGCTTCCTACCATCAGTTGCAGCAGCCTTGGGATTATCCTTAGTGTCCTGTACAACTTGTATCATAATAGGTTCATAGGTTCATACTAGGCTATCCACCCTAAGGCATTTGTAAGCCTAGCCACAGTGTGTGTGGCTTTTGCCACCCCTTGCTATGTGAATATTATGGCCATTTATGATTTACTTAGCTGTGCCTCTGTCTGGACATGACACAGTAAAGACCCCCAGTGTACATCTATAATCATCCATCCATTTTGCCAACGTCCTGTTGAAGAGTGTCAGTGAGGGGCTCTGCCTAACATGTAGTGGTATTCTGTTCCAGGGTGTGGAGAGCCTCAGGGTTAGGTATCTGTCCCTCCAGCATATCCTATTTGATTATGTGTTGAGGTTGACATCTCTGACTCACACAGCTCCGATGGCTTTGCGTTTTCTGGGGTGGAGCATGTCCATTACTTCTGTGTTGGACATGGACTTGTACAACAGACATACTATGCCTCTGTGTAGGCAGTATGTGACTGCATTCAGCTGTGGTGTCTACAGCCAGGCAGCATATGACATATATTTGAGACCCTTTCTAACTCTTGGTGAGGTACCTTTGAGGTCTTTCTAACTGCTGCAGGTGCCAGGTAATGTTCATCCCAAATGAGGCATTGTACTGCATTATGGGTCTGATAAGGGAACAGTATAGGGGCACAATGACCTTTGTTGACGTAGATGTGAATCCTTTCATGATACAGTGTCCAATATAGACAGTCTTCCTAGCCAAATTGGCAATGTGACTGTCACATAACAGGTTACTGTCCACTTGTGTCACTAGGTCCCTGATTACTCCTTCCATACTTAATGGTTTACCACCTATGTGGTAATTTGTGTGTACCTTGTTTTGTATTTGGTGGTACATTCATACTGTCCACTGTCTTCAGGACAGCGGGGTGGGGTTCCTGTGTGTGAGAGTGTGGTCTGTAGCATGCTACAGACTGTACAGCAGTCTTGCCTACGGTTAGTTGCACATGGGTGGACTGCAATGACGTAAGCATTGTCAGTTAACTGGACATATAGGTGTCTGTGCTGAATATGGATACTCGCCCTCCTTTTATGTTTTGTTCCAGGTTTTGTGGCCATAACACATGATATGTGGTATTACCCGGTAGTGCTGGTGTGCTGTCACGAGGCTTGCAGCAGGTTTCTATCACTGGACAGACATCGATGTTCTCCATACTGGGGAGGGCCTCAGGAGCATGCATATTGAGGTTTACACGTCTGGCATTGATCAGCATTACTCTTCTGTTTCTTTCCAGTTTTGTTTTCTATGGTGATGGGTTAGTCTTTCCGGCCTTGCCTACAAAAGGCTCTCTGTAGGTTGCAAAAGCCTTAGGCAATATCCAGATGCCCATGGGTAACAGGTGCAAGCCATCCCTGGAACAGCAGCATGTCTCACTATGGAGTCACCTACTACAACTGTATCAGGCATGTTGTTGCTCCTTCTGTCCTGTGACTGTTTGGCACACCAGCTTTGTGTACTATGTGTTACATGTGCTATGTCTGGAGGTTGTTTTATTGGGTGTCTGCTTTGGAGGCTTGTGTTGGTGTTGTGTGTTTGTAATTAGGGCCTCTGGGAATTTTTTTTGTGTTTATGTGTTTGGTTTACAGTCGTTGTAGGTCTATGTGGGACTGGGTTTGTGGTGTATGTGGTTACCTTGTCCTCCTGACTAGTTTTGACAGTACTGATTTGGGGGTGCTCAGGCTCCAGTTTGGCTACCTGGTTGCTTCTATCACATATATTTGTATTTATTGGGGTGAGTTGTTGTTGTGTGTGTACTTGGGACAGGTGTCACATTGCCTCTGGATTCACAGATTCTACTTGTTTTGCCTGGCCTTAGTGGATTGTATGTGTGGACACATTTTATTGCCATACTAGTGATCACTGATTACTTCACTTTTTATGTTTGATCTATCATGTGGTAGCTTCCTCATTCTCTTCAATGGTTTAGTAATTGCTGGAGTCCAGCATGCCAGATGCCTGGGTGTATGGCATTGTGTCTTGTTGTTATTTGTGATTGCAGACTCCAAGCAGTCTTGGCTGTGTTCATGGTATGCCTGTATAACATGTTCTGCAGTGTGTCCCATATTCTGGACTTGCACAGGGCCTTTCATGGATTCCACATTGGTTTGTAGGGGTGCAAGCTATGCTTTATACATGTGTTTCACTGTGGTATTCTGGCCAGGGACTGGGGTCGGGATGTGTAACTACAGTGTGATTACTCTATGGTCTGGTCTTACCAGTGAGGGATACACTTCTCATCTTGACATCCAGTACACATATTTCTGATTATCACATCCAGTATAATTACCCCTCTTGTGGAAGTGTTACATTTTGCATGTCCATTTTGTTTGATGGATTCTGGGAAATTGTCTACAAATGTGTCGGTGCTAGTATAAAACAAAGAGTATAGTGAGAAACGTCTCAAAAGCTGACTTCACACTTCTTCAGACTGAGATGGTATCCTTTAAGCCCACTGGGCCAGTGGAAACCACAACACACAATGGTGACTCCTTCACAGACGCTTTCTACGGACATCTCCAAGAAAGCATGAACCATGCAATCACAAATAAAACCAAGACCCTCTCCACCAAGGGAAAGTGACCTGTCTGGTGGACCCCAGCCATAAACAAACTGTATAACAAATGAAGGATACTAATGCAAGACAGAGCTAAATCTCCTAAAGGGAAGGCAGCTGTGATCAGCACTAGTAAAAAGCTACATTCTCTCATAAAGACATCCAAGGTCAACTTTGAGACAAAAATCACCAAAGACAATAAAGATAACCACAATGCCTTCTTCAGTTATGTCAGAAACCTGGGTGGGAACCCTCAGATATGCTCAGAGTTGGTACACAACAACATAAATTTCAGTGACCTGACAGATATTGGCAACATTCTGGCAGACAGGTTCAGTGCAATTTTCCACCTCCCTCAGCCCCAAAAGATGATAGTTATCACAGCTGAATGTAACCTCACTGTCATCTCAGATGTCCATGTGAGAGCCGCACTCAGCAAAGACAAAAACACAGCATCAATGGGACTTGATGGTATCCCCAGTTGCGTGCTACGTGAACTCCAGAAGGAGCTAAACCCGTATATACAAATGCGATTTAACCTTAGCCTTGCTACAGGATATGTACCTGAACACTGGTGTACAGCAACAGTGGTCCCACTCCACAAAGGAGATGCCTCCACAGACCCTGGGAACTACCATCACACAAGCTTAACCAGCCTTGTCTGCAAAGCTATGGAAAGAGTCATTATGGAGCTCTTAAACAGAGACATTGGTGACCTACAGACCCTTGATCCCACCAAGTTCAGCTTTGTACAGGGCAGATCCTGCCTTTTGCACCTAGTTGACTATTTTGAAACTGTCAGTAGGGCCATTGATGAGGGCTAAGCGGTCCACACAGCCTACCTGCACTTGGCTAAGGCCTTTGACACAATACCCCACTCAGGCATCATAGACAAGCTCAACAGCTGAAATATAAAACCATATGTCACAGGATAGGTTGCAAAATGGCTAAGAAACAGAACCCATAAAGTTGACATTGCAGGTGCCTTGTCAGATTCAAAGCCAGTCATAAGTGGTGTCCCACAAGGATCTGTCCTGGGACCCCTCTTATTTGGCATTTACTTTTCAGATGTGAAAGCAAACATAGGAGGGTTGTGGCTGACAAAGTTTGCAGATGACTGCAACCTAGGCACCATAGTGAATACATCAGCCGGCACACACATCCTACAGAATGCCCTCACAAAACAGATAGCTGGTGCCGGAATCATGGCCTGAAACTGAATGCAACTGATGTGTAGTCATCCCCTTTGGGAGGAACAAAGTACCCACAAATTAACACATAGACAGCAACCCACTGAGCACAGAAAACAAATCAGACACCTGGGGACCCATGTAGATAGTGACCTCTCGTTTGACACCCATGTTGCCAAAGTGGTTAGAAAGACTTTCTATCTTGCCCACCTTAACATGAAGGGTTTTCCATCCAGATCAAAGGAGGTCATTGTACCCCTATACTTCTCCCTTATCAGGCCCATGATTGAATACAAAGCCCCATTTGGTATGTACCTCACCCAGCACTTGCAACAGCTGGAGAGACCCCAAAAGTACCTTACCAAGAGGATCAAGGGTCTACAACACATGTCATATGCTTCCAGACTAAAGAAAATCCAGCTCTATTCAGTAGCATACCGCCTACTTACAGGTGACCTATGCCTGACCTACAAGACCATGTCCAATCAGGATTTGATGGACATGCTCCACTGCAAGCAATCCAAATCCACCAGAACCATGAGAGCTAAAGATTTGAACCTCAGCACATACATGTATAGGACATGCTAGAGGGACAGATTCATAACTCAGAGGCTTCTCACACTCTAGCACAGAATCCCAGTTCATGTTAGACAGAGTCCCTCACTGACTCTCTTCAAGAGAAATCTGGACAAGTGGATGTGAGATCGTAGGTTTACCCCAGGGGTCCTCCCTGTGTCACTACTAGACAGAGGCACAGTCGAGTTATTCGATTAAGTAAGGGAGTCATAATGTGTCACTACTAAGTCAGAGGCACAATATTCGGAATCTATTCTGTACACTTATTACCACTATAAGGGGTGGCAATAGCCACATCACTATGGCTAGGCTTATAAATGCACTAGGGCAGATAGCCTAGTAGTAAACTATGAAACTATGAAACTATGGTGTATGTGTAGGTATTTTCAGTCAAGCAATATAATGTGGTTTGGGGGGCTTGATATCTTCATGTATTCCAACATAGGCCTGGTGCAGTTCCTGCTATTAGGACAGTGGTCTGCAGCAAGCTATATAGTAGTAGGCAGTTTTAGCCATTGGTATTTGACCATGGCTAATCCATGCTGCTTCTTGTTGTGGTACCAACATGGGGTGTGGTTATCCATGACATTTATTGCTAGTCACCCTCGTTTTGTAGCTTGTTCCATGTTTTGCAGCTGTACATCACTGTATGAGGTGTGACCTGGTAGTGTTAGGGTGCTGATGTGGGCTTTGACCCAGTTTTCTGTTACAGCACTGATATCTACATTCTCTATACTGTGTGCGTTTACACTGCACGCATCTTGCTGTTTATACTTCTGGCATTGGGTAGCATTACATCTAGGTTCCTATCCCTTGTGGTACCTATGAAGGTGGGTTTGTGTTTTTGTGGTTCATGATTGGTGAGGGTGGATGTTAGTCAGGGTCCTCAGGTGTGCATATGGTGCATGGTGTTACATTACTTAACACATGGCATTCATGCCTCAGGTGGTGCTGCAGGGCTGCCTCTGTCGGATGCACATGCTACACTCCCTGTACATGTTTGGAAGCAGGTTGTGTCATGTTAGGCGTCCCTGTTACTATATGAGTGAGTCGGAGGGGGTATCAGTCCCAGTGTTCCTACTGAGCCAGTGTATGTGCTATGCGTTGCCTCTTTACCAAGGCCAGGGCATACTGGGCACGCCTCCTTCTGCCTACTGGGGCAAGGTCAGGTTGTTCCTCCTCCGAGTCACCCTCTGCCTGTGGTGGCCTTGACAATGGTGGGGGTATGTTTGGCCCAGCCCTATGCTGGTCCTGCTGCAGCTGTTTCCTTGGGATCATATTATGTAGCATAGCACATATCATGATCATTTGGGTACATGTAGTTGGTGTGTACTGCAAGGCTCCACCAGATGTGTCCAGACACCGGAACCATGAATTGAGCAGCCCAAACACACGCTCTATGACATTACGTGTTTGTGCGTGTGCCTCATTATGGCGTTCCTGTTCAGGTGTGTGTGCATTTCTGATGGGTGTCATCAGCCACGGCTCAAGTGCATAACCTGCATCCCCCACTAGTTGTCCGTGTGGGAAGTCCCCATTGGCAAATGATTGGTACAGCTGCGTCAGATGCCAGATGTGGGAATCGTGGTAGCTCCCAGGGCAGCCAGCACACACATTCATTATTATGCCCTGGGCATCACACATGACCTGGCAGTTGATGGAGGGGAATCCCTTGCGGTTAATATAGGCTCTACCCGCTCACCGGCTGGTGCTTTGATGCGTATGTGCGTGCAGTCTATTGCACCCAGTACCTCAGGGTATCCCGCTATTTGCTGGAAGAGATGCATATTGCTGGCCAATACCTCACGGGCATTGGGGAAATATACATGATCACCGACATGTGCTGACATGGCATCCAGGAACTGGTGCAGTACCCTGGAGGCTGATGCCTGTGATATCCCCATCATATCACCAGTTGGTCTCTGGAAGGTACCTGTTGTTAGTATTCTTAGGCCAACACATACCTTGGTTTCCACTGGGATGGGTTCCCCTCTGTTGGTTCTGTGTGTGAGACGTGGCCTGCACAGCTCAACAGTTTGCTGCAGAAGGTCTCTGTCCACTCTGTAGCGCTCTACTATCTCCAGCTCATGTAACCCATGGTAGGTGACCCTGGGCCTGTATAATCTTCTCCTTCTCCTCACTCTGGGTTGTCTGTCAGCATCTGCATTGTCACCACCCTCAGCAATTTGCCTATGCCTGATTATAACAGCTATGGCAGCCCCTAGCATTTCTGCTCTGAGTTCAGCTTTTTCAGTTTTCAATTCTGATAGCTTACTCCTTTCTTGCAGTATCTCTTGAGAGAAACACCCTGCACTGCTGTTTGCAGTGTTTTAAGTGCTGGGTTGGGCTTCTAGTCTGCCTGTGTAATTGCCTGCTTCCAATTGTTATCACCAATTAACTCCAGCAGTATCCTCTGGCAGCTTCCTTGTAATCTGGTTGTTTCCTTTTTCCTCTCTGTTTCCTCAGGGGGAGCAATGTGCACACCAGCATAAGCACGCTCACAGTGACTTAAACGCACGCACACATCCTTACACGGTTTGAACTTGGCTGATTCATGGTAAAACGCGCGCACATTGCCTTACACACGTGCACGCCCGTGCAAACCATTGTAAACGGTTTGCAACACGCTCCCACATGTTGAACCTGCCTTACACGCGCGCACACGCGCGCATGCACGTATATCAAGAAAGTTTGAGTGTAGGGATAGTGTGCACCCTCTATTTCTTGACTTTCCTAGTGTTCTGTTGGGACACACCTCTCTCCCTGTTGTCTGTCTGTCATCTGTCACGTTACACTGCCCTCCAATGTGATACATTTATTTCTATCATTCCCCCCCGTGATGTCACCTACCTCTTACTCTATTCCTCCCCCTTCTGTAACTCTTACACTACTCGGAAAGTGCTCATTACCTATGTGGCAGTGTGATTCAGTATTGTAATCCTCATTTACATAGGATTGCCTAGTAATGTTTAGTTACATCTCTTACACTGAGCCCCCCCCCCCCCTTGGCAACCACTACACGGTGGCCATATTGTTTTTGGTCTGCTAGTCCCTGCATTGTCATTCCATGTAATACATAAAACCCACAATTGTGAGCTTATAAGCTTCGGTTTTTACTTTTGAGCAGCGCACCCCGTTTGCGCGGGTGTGCTCTGCAGTTAAACATCAAACCCCCCCCCCAAAAAAAAGTTATTTTAAATAATTTTGCATCACTTTTTAATGCCAATGGCCACATATTTGGCCATTGGCATGCTAGATGACACATATGCACCCTTTATTTGGAGCTGACATAGCTCCGATGTTCTTCATTCCACATTGCTGCAGTCCTAACTATTGGGGTAGTCCGCTGTCCCAGTCGGCCCGAATACCAAAGTATATGGCTGACGTCGGTCAAGGCGCATTAGACTGACGTCAGTACGTCAGGGTACTAATGCGCATGACCGACGTCATATCCTCAGTCTTTTTTGCCGCATGGTCCGATGCAGAAGCAGTTTTGTGAGTGCAGGTTGGCGTTCTGAAAGTTTCTGAAGTCAGAGTTTCAGACCGAATCAAAGTTGGCTAAGTACCCCGTTGGGGAATATTTTGTTTTTTCTTGCCTCAGTATTTAACCGGATGTCAGAAAAAGTGAATAACTGTATTTCTTGTGGGAAACAGATACCTCATAGGGATTACCATACTTTGTGTATACCTTGTTTAGGGCCTGAGCACGACGTTGTTGGATGCCGCTGTTGTGCTAGATTTAACAAACGCACTATTAAGAGAAGGTTAGACTGTGCCAGGTTAGTTTTTGGGAAGCGTTGTAATTATAAAATGCCGTCGGATGCTCCGACGCCCGCTTCGGCCAAAATGCGCAAGGATAAAGCAGCAAAGCCTAGAGTGGAAGAACCGACAGTCCCGGACGTCGGTTCTTTAGAAGGCTCAGTGGAGCCGGAGGTTCTGCCAGGAGTTTCTTTGGAGTCTCAGGGAGAGACTTTACTGTTACAGGATGTGTCCTCTCAGGAAGTAGGCCAGGCTGAAGGGGCTTCTCAGGTGGCTGTTCTTCCCTCTCTTCCTAAGGTGGTTAGAGCCTTCCCTTCTGTTTCCAAGGCTTCTTTGAGAGGCAGGCCAAGTTTAACTTCAGTGGGGGTTTCTCCTAGTGCTTCAGGGTCTTTGCCTAAGAAACATATGCTTAAAATGGCAGAGGATTTGATTACTATGATTAGAGGTTCTATGCCCCTCCTGATAAGAGGCCTAGGGTGGAACCTGAGTTTGAGAGTTTTGAGCAGTGTTCGAGGCTTCTGAGTCTTGACTGAAGACTTGCAGGAGTATCCTCCTTATTCTGATTCTGATGTGGATGATTCTACTCCTTCAGCTTCTCCTCCTGAGGATTTTTCATTTTCAGAGACTCTGCATTCCATGAGGGAGCATTTTAAATGGGAAGGTCAAGATTTCTCTGATTCCAGGAAGAGGCTTAGGAATTCTTGTTTTACCCCAGCATAGGCCTTTAGCTATACCTCCTGTTCTGAATGTGGTGGAAGATGTTTTTGCAGAGGCTTCCCTGAATCCTGATTCTTTGCCTCCTGCCCCAGTTAAACCGGATAGGTACTATAGGGTGCCTGAAGCTCATAAGTATCTTTTAAGAGTCCTAGGGCAGACCCGAAACTGTCTCTCAGGGGCCTAAAGGTGTGAAGGCTTCTGTTGTTAAAAATCCTGTTCCTCCTGATAAAGAGGCAAGGGCTTTGGATAGATGGGGAAAGAAAGTGTATACTTCTTCCACTTTAGCCATGAGGGCGTTGAATTGTCAGTTTCACATGTTAAAATATCAGAATTATCTCCTTTCACAATTGAAGTCTAAGGTGGATGCTCTGGCAGAAGGTATTGAGTGTAAAGAGTTGCAGGATTTAGTTCATGTGTCTGAACAGGTGGGTAAGCATTCCTTGCAGTGTGGTTTTGATGCTGTGCAGGCCTCCTCGAGGGTGGCTGCCACTGGTTCTGTTCTTCGTAGGCACGCCTGGTTGAGGGATCAGAATTTAGCTGAGCATGTTAAGACAAGGATTTTGGATGCTCCTTTACAGTCTGATGTGTTGTTTGGTTCGCCTGTGGAGGCAGTTTTAAAGAAAATGGAGGACAAGGCTAAGTCTATGCAAACTGTTAAGGATTTTTTGCAGGTGCAGCCTCCGAAGTTTAGTAGAAATTGGCCTTCTAAGGGATGGACATATCCTGCTTATGATTCCCAGTCTAGAGGTAGGTCTAGACGTGGTAGGGGCAGAGCTCAAGGTTCTTTTAGGCCTAGAACAGGGAGTTCACCTGCTCAGACTTCTGGTGAGGGCAGGGGTCAGTCCTTTCATAAACAGACCCAATGACCTACCTTTTCAGCTGCCAGTACATTCTCGCCTGGCAGCACCTTTGGGAGGAAGGCTGGCTCTTTTCAAGGAAAATTGGGATTTAATTACCCAAGACAGATGGGTTTTGGATATCATTCACCACGGTTACAGGTTTTATTTCCATACCTTGCCTCCTTTCAAAGGCATGCCAGACATTCCTCCTCTACAAAGAAAAGAGGCTCACAAGCAAATTTCTCTGTTGCTCCAAATAGGGGCCATTCAGCCAGTTCCTGTGCCAGAAAGGGGCCTAGGATTTTACTCGCCTGTTCCTAGTACCGAAGAAGGGGAACACGTGGAGACCAATTTTGGATTTATCTATCCTCAACACTTATCTGGACATTCCCAAGTTCAAAATGTTGACGTTACAACAGCTTTTACCTCTGCTGGGCAAAGATCACTGGATGGTAACTTTAGATCTCAAGGAAGCTTACCTTCATGTGCCTATCAGACTAAGTTGCAGGAAGTATCTGCGTTTTCGAGCTGGAGATTCTCATTATCAGTTCTCTGCATTGCCCTTTGGCTTATCCACTGCGCCCAGGGTATTCACAAAGGTTCTGGCTCCAGTGATAGCTTACTTCAGGCTAAAGGGAATACAAATCTATCCGTACTTGGACGACTGCCTGATTCTGGCTCAAGAAAAGGAAGACCTTTTACAGCATTTGGAATATGTGATAGCAGTGCTAAGATGCCTAGGGTATTCTGTGAACGAAATAAAGTCCAGTCTAGTACCCTCTCAAGACATGTGCTTTCTGGGTGTGAGACTGAATACAGCAGCCCAGATGGCCTTTTTAACCCCGGACAAACAAAAGAATCTTTCCAGTTACTTCCATCAACTATCTCTTCAGTCCGGGCTGACTGCAAGGACAGTCCTTCAAGCCTTAGGGTTCATGGCATCTTGTATTCTGGTGCTTCCCAATGCCAAACTGCATATGAGGAAGCTGCAATGGTATCTCAAAATGTATGGACACAGCACTGCCAGGATTTGGACACTGTCATTCAAATAATACCTTGCATTCAAATGGAATTTTGTGGTGGGCTCAGGAATGTCACCTAAACAAGGGACTCTCTGTGACCCGGCCAGAGGCGAGTCAGATTCTAACGACAGATGCCTCAGACATTGCTTGGGGAGCTCATCTAAATGGAAAGTGGATACAAGACAAGTGGCCTGCCAGACTACAGCATCTACATATCAACATGAAAGAGATGTTAGCAGTCCAGTTTGCATTAATGGCTTTCAAGGAGTTACTTCTTCCAGGGCAGGTGTTGATTCTAACAGACAACACAACTGTCATGTGGTACA
>NC_056730.1:867596053-867641053 GCF_019279795.1 Protopterus annectens | reverse complement strand
TTTTTTTTGTGGTGTGAAGTAGAACTATTATTTATATTTAACCATATCCAAATTACAGATCAGTCTGGTTTCCCTCAAGTATATGAGAAATAGGCTGACTAAGGAAGGTTTTTGGCCAGATGCTGCCAATTATCACACAGTTGTGAATATGCAAAAAAAAACTCCAACATCTTTGTGCCTGCATCTTTACAGTGCCCGACTTATTATAGCTGCATTGCATTTAACTGGGTATTGTAAAGATGTGGATACTTAGAACCTTAAATTTCACTAACTTTTCCAAAAATTCCTGGTCTAATTAACAATCAGTAGCTGCCAAAAGGGTCTGTGGTTTACACAAAGAGGTGCACTGCTCATATTTAGTAGTAAGGCTGATCATTCTTTTGATTAGACTAGACTTAAATTGTTCACTTTAGACAGATTGCACTTCATTAAATTGACTGCAGATTTCTTGAGCACTACTTTCATTTCAGGCCATACTCATAAGCGACTGGAACCAGGGAACTGTACTTTCAAACCATCTCTTTTAATAATTTTTTTAATGGATATCCTAAGATAATGTAGCAGTCATCTCATGTTTACTTAAACAATATGACGCATTGGGTGACAGATATAGTTATGTAATCATAGTGGTGGCAAAGCTCACACCCATATCCACTACAGATAACAATCAGGTTGTTAGTACCACATATAACCAAACCATACACACTTCAGAACAAGCACATAGACCTACATATGCTGAAACTCTTAAAAATAATCTATCTAAACCACAAAGGCCTCCCAAACATAAGCTAAGAAATGCATACACTCAGCAACCTCACAAGCACACAACAAAGGCAGCACATACACTTGAAATATACATCTGAGAGTTATATAGTCTCAAGGCTAAGTCTCATAAGGTAAACCACCACACAATCTAATATCATAGTTATAGGTGACTCCACACTATGGCACATGTACAGCCTGGTGAGTGGGCCATCAAAGAAGTGGGTCATGGTCAGTTGCCTAGCAGGTGCCAGGATTTGCCACATAACACATGCTGTCAAGTCCTTGCACCATAAGTAGACATATGACACAGTCATTGTAGGTGTTAATGACATGAGACATACCTCCTTGGACTAAATAGAGATATGATGGAGTTCTCGGAATATGTGTCTGAGGCAGGCATGAACCTAGCCTTTAGTAATATTCTGCCATCAGCAAATGAATGATACCACAGTATGAACAAAGAATAATTGACTTCAAAAATTGTCTTAGCTTTTCATGATTCAGAGTTGGTACAGTACACATCAGCCTGAGAGGAGATGGTGGACAGTCCGAATTGCTTTGCCCAAGTCGGCCTGCATTGCCTCCCCCAAAGATTTCTGTAAATTGACTAAAATTGTGCCCACCATCATACATTTTTTAGGCAATGTCAGTCTTGTAAAGCTTGCAGGAGAGCTAAACAGACTCTAGACACATCATGGTATTGCTGCTCAGTGCTGGGAGCCTTAAAAAATCTCCACAGCCTAAAAGTGCCACTTTCCCTTGAAAACATTGATATATGCATTATCACAGAGAACTGGTTCAAGACCAGTGGAACCTTCAGTGCAGGGCCAGTGCATTAGATGAAGGCAGAAAAGATGGAGGCAGCTGTCTCTCACATGCACACACACACACACACACACACACACATATATATATATATATATATATATATATATATATAGTATACACACACACACACATATATATATATATATATATATATATATATATATATATATATATGTATCAGAACATAGCTAACTACAGGACCTCCTCTATGCCCGCCTCCCTTAGCCTATACTCCTACCTAACTAACATGGAGTCCTTGTTTAATAAGCCAAACACCATTCTCCTAAAGGATGTCAGTTATCCCACCATAATCTGGGAGACTTGTACATCTTCAAACATGTATAAAATATGAACTTTCTGGACCAGTTAGTTTACACCCCAGGCAGGGGAGACAAAATCCTGGACTTGGTCCTAAGCAATATGGGTCAGCTCTGCTCCTCACTAATTGTATCCCCCACCCAGGTGTTGCACAATTACTTAGGTTAATCAGTAGAATGTAGTACATGCAGCAGTAGATTAGACAGGGGAGGACTTTGTCAGTTTAAAATATGAGTGCAGCTCTGTTGGACTCATTGCTAAGGAATAGTAAAAATGAAAGGAATCTGCATAGGTAAGTGGAAGTGGAGGATCACGTTGTGTGACTGATATGACACCTACAGTCTAGTTACCAGGATAATGCATCTTTATTGAGTGGAAGAGTTGTCAGTCATGAGATCAGATGCGCTTGCATAGTTAGGGTCAAGACCATTCATAAACCTGGTGAAAGAGAGTGGTTTGCTATAATATTTAATATCAAGATGAAAGAAATGTGCACATGTGAAAGACCATGTTGCATATCTTTCATGATAGGAAGACTAAGATTCATCTTATGAATGTTGCTTTGTCTGATGTAATTGTTTACATTTGTTTTTTGGTTATCGCTGAAATGTAGCCTTGAAACAGAATAGTAATCCTCGGTCTTGGCCATACACTTAACTGGTTTGTATCAGCCACTAGAGTTTAAAGTCTGACAGATGCTTACTATTTACCATTCAGTCAAAACAGAGCAAAAAAGGATCTTAGTTTCATGTTAAAATTTCCACAGCACTTACATGCCTGTCTGTGCTGAGTTGCAGGGAATTATGGAATCATATTCAGACTTGACATCTTGATTCACATAGTAATAGAGATGTAGCCTTTAAATATCTTGTTTGCCTTTGCCCCAGATGCACACATGCTATGCAATTACCTATGCAAGCTATCCACAGTCTGTATAATGAGTATGAAATTTCCTTAGTGGTATACAGTTTGCCAGACTGGAGTAAGCTCCCTGGTCTGCAGCATTCAGTCAGTAAGATTAGAATCTGTATACATGCAACATACATTAAAGAATATTTTCATAATGTAGCTGTTAATTCTGCAGACTCGTGTAAAGTTGTGACATATAGCCCTTCTGCAGCATATATGATGCATGCATAAGTTGAGTGTAAAGTATCTACAAATGATGTTAATTATTATGTGAACAAAAAAATGTTGCAATTGCATTAGTGCTACTCACTGTTAAACTTTGAGTTGTTTATGAGGCCTTGATGGTGTTTAATACTTGACTTATAAATAATGTGGTTGTCATGATAGCAATGTATGACCTGTGAGCAGTATTATTCCATGGACACCTTTATGTGTGGAGTATGACAAATATCTGGTACCCATTGTTGAAAAAAAAAAAACAAAAGAAGAGCTGGTAAACATTGACCATTTTAGAAACATTAGAATAAACACAATGTCATGTTTGTGAAGCTGTGGTATCAGAATTAGATAAAACTTGGCCAATTACATAGATCAGGCAGTGATTATTTTAGCTGCTTATGTATTTTAGTATGTGCAACAGTAGATGAGACAGTGGTAGAACATTATCACTTTGAAGAAAAAAAGGAAAACCGACTGAGGAGCAGTGCAGTTTGAGAGTGTGGTGAACCCACGAGTAAGATCATCATCTCTAAAAAAAAAAAAAAAAAAAAATGATCGAAGGCAAAAATAATCTGTTACTTGGGTCACACTATAAATGGTCTTGGCAACTGGAATATAAGAAATGAAAAGGATTGTTACCTGTAAAATAGGCACTAAAGGATCAGTGACATGCATGCTGTTTGGAGCTGTTATACTCTCACCAACGTCAAACTATCTCCTGTATGCTTGTGTGCAATCATGTATGTCTGTCTGTATCCACTCCAACACACATATGGGTGTAAGTCTGTCAATCTATAGAGAGAGATTTATATACACATGAAGATGTATTTTTATGTGTAGGTTCATAGGTAAGTACTATACTAGTTGTTCTTCTGGGCTATTTTAAGCCTAGCTAATTTTTCCAAAGGTGAGAATCAAACCCTCTGCCTTGTATCTGTGAGGTGAACACCTTAACCATTATGCCAAATTTGTAAATGCATAACAATCTACAGCAAATACATTTTATACATCCAATGCAATGCATATTATAAACACATAGTAGCACACAAATTTGTTTATTTCCATTTTGATATGTGGGTAGGTGGTCTGGTCAATGCAACCATCTCAGCCATCACAGCAACCCCTTAGAGCAAATGAATAGAATTACAAAAGTTGTATGCATAGTTTCAGTAAAAGACTTGTATTATCACATAACCAGCATAAACAATGCCTTGAATTGTGTACCTGACAGTAAGATATACAGAGGCTGTGATTTTCAGACCATATGAATGTAAGCATATGCTAATATAGTATAATAAATACATATACACATAAATGAAAATTAAATGGGGAAATTTATAGACTTCTGCCTCAACTTTCAAAATCTAAACAGTGTAAATGTACTGCAGTCACACATTTCGGAAAGGAGTGAAAGTTCCAGACATTTTGCCACAATGCAGGGAAGAAGAAAGTAAGAAAAAGAAATTCAGTAGGATGAAATCAGTATTAGACCAAAATATGATTTCTGAAGGACAACATATAGCATCATCTATGGGGAAATACTTTTACTACATTACCTGATATTTTTGGAGAAAAAAAGGAAAATATTTTATTCTGTAATATTAGGACGTTTGCAACTCAATTACTTTGTTTGCAAGATGCAGCTGTCCAAAGCAATGCTGTCCTGTGAAAATGAGCGAAAATCTGTATGATTATATCTACATGAGCACCTGCATACTATAATAAGCAGCACTAACGCAGACCATATGAAAGATAATTACCAGTAAAGGAAAAAATGCATGTAGCAACAAGCACAAAACAAAAAATACTATTGGCTGGAATTCCAAAAAACTATGTGGAATTCCAGCCTAGGCAATAGTATTTTTGGTTTTTGCTTGTTGCTACATGCATTTTCCACATAGTATGTGCTTTTTTCATAAAACTATTGTAAAACTAAAGAACATAAAATTTCACTGTCACAAAGGCTGCAGATCTGAATGTGACTAGATATCACCTCTAGCTGAGTGAAAACCAGTCAACTCATCTAATAGCCCATGGGTGGGGAAAGGAAAATAAAAAAGACAAATTATAAACTTTTAGCACTTCCTAGAACAGTCCACAGTATACTAACAAAGCTTCTCTGAAAACCTTCCCACTGTGTGAACATGTGCCTTACACAGCACTAAAATGTAAACAAAGTCCTCCAACAAGAATTTTAGAAATCCTATACTGTTCCTTTAACAGTCTAATGGAAGGCCTTCCTAGTTTGAACTTCTAGTGTTCACAAAATGAGACTGGGAAGAGTTTCCTTAGTCAGATGTACAGAACAGATGGGCCATTCAAAAGCCTCTGAGTTTAACAGCAAAATAGAGAAAGAGGGTAACATGGCAGCTTAATAACACAACTGCAGCAGCAGTCATAGGTCAGTGTTGACTTCAAAGGATGACTCACTTTTGATGCAAGACACTTCATGGTGATTTTTTATGGTACATTCTGAATGGCCTTTTGTATTATTTATTTTTTTTTATTTGTATTTGCTTACTGGGGTAGTGCAGCTGGGCACACAGAAGTGACCCCTTTTCAGTCCTGGGGTGAAATGCTCTTTAGATACGATAATAAATATATAGAAAAACTTCTTTATATGTGTGTGTGTGTGTGTTTGTATGTGTGTATGTGTGTGTGTGTGTGTGTGTGTGTGTGTGTATGTGTGTGTGTGTAATCAGTTTAAAAATATATGTACTTAGGACGGAGACAAAAATACAGAAGTCATGGTACCAAGTGATTTGTATATAAAATACGCTTACTAAAATGAAGATGATTATGTTACAGTACATTTTCTCAGCATTTTGGATGTCCAGGAAATCCTGAACATATTTGTTTGGCGTGCATATGACAGAGCTTCATAGGACAGTTATGGTACAGTATGCTACAGTGTAGTCTGTTTTCATTTTGTATCTTTCTGGAAGTTATCAACATATTGTTTACAGTTCACGTTACAGTGCAGTATGTTCTGTACAGTTTCTCACCATTTTTGGACACTCTGGAAAGTATTGGCGCATTTGTTGCAGTGCAGAATGGGGTTGTCGAAGGAAGAAGATTAAGAGATAGGCAAAGATGTGCAAATTTGGAAGATTATTGGGAAACAGTAAATAGTAGCAGAAGTAGTTTTACAAAATAGCATTAGATGGAGGTCAAGGAGGTGCAGGAAAAGGTATAGAATAAGTGTAAGTCTGAATCAGTGAGTGAAATTAGAAATATAATTACAGCTGTAGCTCAAGTAATTATTTTGGGGGGAACAATTTACATCCAAAATATAAGTTATGCAATTTATTTAATGTCCACATATACAATCAGAAGAACAGAAAAACTCACACATAGATAGAAATACACACACATACATGTCCAATATTTACACTTTATTGACTGAATATAGTTAAACTTTATTGACTGAATATACCTGAGATGTCTCATTGTAATGAAATTAGCCACATATGGTGCTTAATTGTCCCTGGTTTTGCAGAATGTCCCTGGTTTTGTTTCATAGTTTTACTGCATCCTTCATAAAATGTTTGATTTTCTAGTAAATCACCGAGGCTTATAGTTGCACATCACTGCCAGACCCTACATCATCATACTAATTACTGTTTAGATAATGCATGCTGATGGAATGCCTATTACAGTGTAAAAAAAAGTTCAGAAGTATAAACTCCCTCTGGTTGACTCTTTCTCTCACATGCCCATACTTTTTACTTTTTATTTACAATTTTTACACACTCTGTAAACAGCAAAACTGCATTTAGTGAGAAGAAAATGCAGCTTTTTTCAGTCCATGCTACATGGCAGCTTTGTTCTCCAACAGGATGACATTCTATGTTTTGCCCATTCTTTAAGGTTTTGTAAGGCGTTTTCCCATAAAATAGCTGATCTTCACCTACCTTACAGAGATCTGGTTCTCCTTGTGATATTTACCTTGTGTCAGAAAAGCTCATGCTCCCTCATCTTGAGCCTGCTGCTTCTTGCATTTCTTGTCTTTGAAGTCATTATTCCTAGTGGCACTTACCTCGGCTGGGCAGATCTCTGAAATAGAAGCCTTGCCAGTGACTCCTCCTACCCTGTCTTCCATATAGAAAAGGTTTCACACCATACTATCCCTACCTTCATTCCTGAAGTGTAACCGGTGCTAACCTAAACAAGTTACTTTGTCTGCCAGTTTTCTTGTCACTGAATTCTGTATAATGAAAGTATCTTTTTTACTGCGTTGATGTGCACAGGCAACTAAAGTACTATGTAAATCGTACCAAAACATGACTTGGGTTAGAATATTTAAGTAAAGGTGAGTTGTGGGGTCCTGCCAAAATATCAGGAATGCAAGGTGGTTTTACTCTGACAAAACTGTTACATACTTAAATTGTGTTAGTCATTTCTATTTCTGTGTATGTCATATAAGTAAAGTGCGTGTATATTAATACACACTTTTATTATAAAGCTAATACGTTTTTACTCTGACAATTTTCCAACTGAAAATATGTGCATATTAAAAAATTAAAGGGTATGTAAATGGCAAAATGTAGTTTAATGTACTTAGCGGCAGCCACAGTGGTGCAGCAGTTAGTGGTGCTGCCTCCCAGTAAGACGTTCTCTGGTTCGATCCTTGGCTGGGGTGCTTTCTGTGTGGAGTCTGCATGTGGTCATGTGGGTGTGCTCTGCTTTCATCCCAAAGACATGCTGGAGGTGGATTGAACACTCTAAATTGGCCCTAGGCATGTGTGTGCCTTCTGTGGAAGATTGGGCACTGGGTTAGCAACTCGACACCATAAAACTCCACTGCTAATCATGAGTGGACAGGTGATCTGAAAGAAGTAGTTTAATGTACTTAGTAGTTATGTAATACAAATCTGTTGTGTAAATGATTTGTTCTATCTAGCTGATTTTCAGTAACTAGTGTATTCATGCAGAATGTGTGTGTGTGTCTTTTTAATTTGTTATTTTGCCTCCCTGAGAATGGAATCAGATTATAGTTGCATTTTTGCATGATGTTTTACTTAACTGTCTGTTGTCACAAAAATGGCATAAGATTACTATTTTAAGATTTTGGATATTGATGTACAGTAGATATATATATATATACACACACACATATAATGTGTGTGTCAATTTAGTTGTTCTAAAAATGCTTTCCTTTTTAATGTGTTTATGGCATAGTGGACCTTTAAGATATTTGCTCATGGTCATATGATATCAAAGTAGAAGATGAATAAAGGAAGCCCAGGACCAAAGGATCAAGTTTTTTTAGGAGAATGTAGCCTTAATCTTCTGTCCCTGACAAAGTTGTTCTGTTTAATTACAGGGGTATTTAAAACTTTGTTCAGTAATGATGTAGATAGTATAAAAAGATTAGATGTGAAGCTCCTGCTTCCATAACTAAATATCTGTTATTTTTAAACCCAGTTGCTGCTGTCTGTTTTCCAGAAAAGTATGATTTTTTTGATACTTTTCCGTTATCGGGGCAACAATGAAAATGCGGTCGCTGAGCTGCGAGTGTATACAGAACCAACAAGGTTTAACAGATGTTGGTTCACTTCATATGTCTTTATGTCATTGTCACTGTAACAGAAGATCTGAAGTAGGAATGTTCATTTGTCAGCAACCTGTGGGTTACGGATCCGATATCGGATCCGAGCCGGCAACTTGTTTCAAGCTAATGGATCCGAGCTCCTAGCCCCTCCCTTCACCCATAATCCCCTGCTAACCCTCCATGACCCCAGATCTAGTTTGCCGCGCTTGTGATGGCTGGATCCTTTTTCTTGAGCTCCAGATAAGTGACTAAAAAGTTAAATTTTTTTCGTCAAAAAACTCTTTTTTAGTTTAAATTAACATTTATAAAGTGTGTCTGAGTTAGGTTCCCTATTTTTTGTTTAATTAATACCCTCCCTTCGCTGGTCGCTAGTGTGTGAGTGTTTGTTGTGTGTCTTTTGGGGCCTGTGTGTGTGTGTGTAGTTGTTTTTCTTCTTTAATGGCTGAGGCCCCAAAAGCCATATTTTCTAAATGTACCGAGTGTGGCCATAAGCTCTCCCCGGCTGATGGCCACACTCGTGCTCGTGCCTTGGGGTTGAACACCTCGCCTCGGGCTGTACTATCTGTGCAGCATTCAACCCCAGGGCACTGAAAGAGCGGAGGTCGAAGCTGGTCCTGGCAGGACTTCTACCCCCGGATTCGGCTTCGGCCTCCGCTTCCTCTGCTACTCTTGTGGCTCCATCACAGCCTGTGATGGTTGCCACTCCTGCCCCCCTGCCTCCGACTGGGACTCAAACTCCCACTAAAGTGTCGGAGGACAGGGAGGCCAGGAGGGAGAAATGGAGGGAGAAGCACCACAAGCGGCGGGCCGAGACCTCCGTTTCGGCCCCGCCAGCTAAGCGGGCTTCTCCCTCCATTGCTTCTAGGTCTCCTCCTCCTCGGCTCCGATCCTCTTCTTTCTCCCCGGGGCCCGAGGAGGAGGAGACCCGATCTCCGTCGAGGTCATCAAGGCGGCATTCCAGGCCTGCCTCGGTGGCCTCTTCGAGATCAACATTCAGTTTATCTGATGCAGACTTGGGACCAGATGATGCGAAGGTTCATCCAGGCCCAGCTGCAGATGGGAGTGCTCTTGCCTCCCCCCCCTCAGGGGGGGAGCTCGACTCCTTTTTTCCACCCAATTGCTCCTTCTCTGACCCGCTACCTGGATTCGGAGCGCTCGGAGCCGAGCAGTCTTGGAGCCGGGGGTGGGTCGGCGCCGACAGTACTTGGTACTTCGGATCCGACCCTACCCTCGAGTCTGTCGGATCCGACCTCTCGGAGCTGTGGTCCGAGCTTCGGATCCGGGGGATTCAGTGTGCCTTCGGCTCCGTCCAGGTCGAAGCATACTGGTCCCTCTGATCTGACGGTCTCGGCGCTGGCTCCGATCCCTTCATCGGATCCGAGTGGGGGCCGACTTTCGGATCCATTGGAGAGTGGCTCTCCCTCGGCATTCGATGTTGTGGAGAGGGCTCTGTTGAGAGCATCCGGACCCCCGGTCCTTGCATCGACTCCTCCCTGCATTCCCTCTCTGCTGGGCCAGGCTTCCATCACCCGGCCAAAGGGACAGCCTGCTTCGATGTCACAGATAGTTCCATTGGAACAAGATGCTGCTGGTGAAGCCTCCTCGGACAGTCCCCCTGAGGAAGCTCCCCACAAGCATAAGTGCAAAAGGAGGCACATGGACTCCCCTGAGTCCTTAACCGAGGACACGGACTTAGAGGAAGGGGAAGGGTCCCCAAGATCACTCCCTGAGGATGTCTCCTTTGGAGACATCATGGAGATGCTGAGAATCAGAGGTGGGTGGACTGCCCCCAAGTCTTCCTCTGACGAGTCCGTGTTTTTGGAGGCATTCGTGGCAGGCCCTTCTACCTCCTGGGTGTCCCCTCCAGCCGATCCCCTGGTGGACCTTATCACCACCAGGGCATGGAAGGATCCGGACACTGTGGAGCCAATACCCAAGCGACCGGACAGGATCCTTAGCCCCCCCATCAGACCGGTCACATTGGAGTAAGGGCCCCCCTGTAGATGCCATGTTGACGGCGGCAGCCACAAAGAGGGAATTGGCTCAGGAGAGTCCCTCAGTCCATCCACCGAGCAAAGAGTCCCGTTTGATGGATCGTTTAGGGAAGCGAGTCTTTAGTTCAGCGACCTTCTCAGTAAGGTCTCTGAACTATATGGCACATGTCATCAGGATGCAGAGGGATCTTATCAAAGAATACGCTGCATCCCCCCCTGAGTCCATGTCAGAGGAGGATAAACAATTGTACTCCACCCAAATGGCCACTCTGAGATCTATTTCAAACCCCTCTATGTGGCTATTGTCCCACGCCACAGAGGGAGCCGCTAGGGCCAGCGGAGCAGGCCTAGTCATGAGACGTCAGGCCTGGCTCCGTCATTGCGACTTTACGGAGCCCTTTAAAGTGTCCTTCGCGAATGCCCCCTTTGATGGTTCTGCCCTTTTTGGCAAAACAGTCCGCGAGACGCTTCTCCAGAGCGAGAAGGACGGGAAGACTTTGTCTGCCATCGGAGTCCGCTTCTCTGCTCCCCAGTGGTCCTTTTCAAGGAACCAAAAGGGTCAGAAGAAGATGTGGTTCCGAAAATCACAACATTCCCAACCAGCTCTGGACAACCAGTCTTACCGTGGCAGAGGTGGACAGGGAGGATGTCGCCCCAGGGGCAGAGGGGCTCCGAGAAATTTCGGGTCCAGAGAACCTTTCTCTGAATGGCCCGCGCAGCAGCCCTGAGGGGTTGCCCGGCTGCTCCACTCTGGAGGCAGTCAAGGGCGGTTTTTGAAGCATCTAGCGGCATGGGAGTCCATCACAACAGACCGCTGGGTGCTTCGCATCATATCCAGAGGGTACAAAATACCAATTCTCCATGTCCCCCAATCCAAGAACCTCCCAGATGTACCACCCAATCACAGGGAGGCCGCAGCCACAGAAATACAGCAGCTGCTAAGAAAAAGAGCCATCCAGCCCGTCCCCCAAGACCAGCTCGGGTTAGGGTTCTACTCCAGGTTCTTTTTGGTGCCAAAAAAGACGGGGGATCTGAGACCCATCCTAGACCTTTCCCGCTTGAACCTGTCAGTAACCAAGGAAAAATTCCGAATGGTCACTCTTCAGTCTATCCTCCCCCTTTTGAGGGAGAACGATTGGATGTGCTCTATAGACCTCAAGGATGCGTATTACCACATCTTAATGGACAAACGATCCAGGAGGTTCCTTCGCTTCCGGCTGGGAGCCAGTCACTACCAGTTCATGGTCCTTCCCTTTGGCCTCACCACAGCCCCCCGGGTGTTCACCAAAGTGTTAGCAGTGATTGCAGCCCACCTGAGACTCCAGGGAATTCAGGTCTTCCCGTACCTGGACGACTGGCTCCTGATCGCACCAACAAGGCATCTACTTTGCTCGGCCAGAGACTTCTTTCTCCATCTAGCCCCACAACTAGGCATTACTATCAATGTCGGCAAATCCCTACTGGCTCCAACACAGATCATAGAATTTACAGGTGCCAGAATAAACACCAGAGATTTGCAAGCCTTCCTAACTGCCGAGAGAATCAGAAATCTTCAACTTCATGTGCGGGCTATCCTTCATTCAGAGGCTTCACCAGCGGAATTGATCCTGAGGGCACTAGGCTCTATGGCAGCAGCTATTACACTCCTTCCATGCGCCCGTTTGAACATGCGAGTCCTGCAATGGACTCTGTTAGTGCAATGGTCCTTCCTATCCCTTCCTCTCCACCATCCCATTGCCATCAGCAAGGCTTGCAGAAGGGCGCTACTATGGTGGCTCCAAGCATCAAACTTCCATATGGGCCGTCCCTTCTGCACCTCTCCCCCTATCGCCACGGTGACCACGGATGCTTCCCGCCTTGGGTGGGGGGGGGGCATTACTCCGGCAGGACAGTCCAAGGCACGTGGAACGATACAGAGACCTTCCTGCATATCAACGTTCTGGAGATGAGAGCGGTGCTGTTGGTGTTGCAAGCACTTCAGAGCTTCCTCCCCACAGGAACGATTGCAATTCACTCGGACAACATGTCAGTGGTCTGGTATATCAACAAACAGGGGGGAACCAGATCTTATCCTCTTTGCCGCAAAGCCATGAGAGTGTGGGAATGGGCGATCTCCACCAACCGCTTTCTGATTGCAACGCACATTCCGGGGAGGACCAACATCCTAGTGGACAAGCTCAGCCGCACCCTTCTTACCCCCTACGAGTGGTCTCTCAATCCTCTAGTAGCGAAGCAGATATTCGCAACATGGGGGCAACCCTGCTGCGATCTTTTTGCATCTCCTTCAAACGCCAAATGCGACAATTTCTTCGCTCTAATCCCCCCACCAGGGGAATCTCCAAGAGATGCTCTGGTGCATGCTTGGCCACCCGGTCTACTCTATGCCTATCCTCCTCTTCCAGTGATGATACAACTCTTACAGAAAGCCTTGCGGTTGGGGAGCAAGATGATTCTCATTGCCTCATTCTGGCCTTGACAAATTTGGTTCCCTTACCTGTGGTCTCACCTTGTGAATCACCCTTGGATTCTAGATCCCATTCCGGATCTCATCTCCCATCCATTGGACTTGCCAACTCCAAACCTGGACAATTTGAAACTGACAGCTTGGTTGCTCCAGTTCCACTCCTAGTTAGGACTCCCGGTATCTCTTCACCAGTCAAAGCCATCCTCGTGGCAGCACATAAGCCCTCCACCAGGAAGGTATATCACAGCAAATGGAAACGTTTTTCCATCTGGGTGGAGCGCCATGATCTAGATCCCTTTACGGCTCCTCTTCCATCCATTTTAGACTTCCTAACTGAACTCTTTCAAGAAGGTGCTAGTTGTTCAACTGTCAAAGTGCAATTGGCAGCCATTTCTCATTATCATGTGGGACATGATACAGGACCCTTGATGTCAGCCAAATTGTGTAATAACTTTCTCAAGGGTACCTTTCTACTTAGACCTCCTGTAAAAGAAGCCGTACCCCCATGGGATCTTACTTTAGTTCTTCAAGCCTTGACTGCTCCACCCTTTGAACCCGCCGCTTCAGTGGATCTCAAATTCTTGTCATGGAAAACAGCATTCCTTGTAGCCATTACTTCAGCAAAAAGAGTGTCGGAACTTCAGGCTCTTTCTGTAAAGCCTCCATACCTGATTTTTCACCCTGATAGAGTGTACCTCAGGATCAGTCCCTCCTTTCTTCCCAAGATAGCATCAGAAACCAACATAAACCAATCCATAAATTTACTGGTTTTCTTCCCTAAATATCAAAATAAGGGTGAATACAAGCTGCACTCATTGGATGTTCATAGGCAGCTTCGTTTTTATACCCATAGGACAGCTGGCCATAGACAATCCAACCAGCTGTTCGTTTCCTTTGCCAAATTTAACTTGGGGAAAGCTATCTCTAAAGTATCTTTATCTCGCTGGATTTCCCAATGTATCCTGCTAGCTTATCAAGCCTCGGGTAGACCCGCACCAGAAGGAGTTCGTGCTCATTCCACTCGCTCCATTTCTAATTCTGCGGCTTTCAAGTCTAGAGTTCCTTTGGATGATATTTGTTCTGCAGCCACTTGGGCTTCATCTCATACCTTTATCAACCACTACAAGCTAGACCTGCTTTCTAGAGGGAGAGCATCCTTTGGCTCTGCGGTGCTTCGTAATATCCTTCCATGATGGCCACCCATGGTGCAGGTAGCTGGGGACTCAATGAGGAATTAAACCCACAGCTAGGACAGCTGTTTAATCAAAGTCTTACCTCTGGATGCACTCCAGGAGTGGCTCACTGCAACTGTGGTCCCACTTCACAAAGGCGGTGCCTCCACAGACCCTGGAAATTACCGGCCCATTAGCTTGACAAGCCTTATCTGCAAAGCCATGGAGAGGATCATAATGGACCTCATAAATAAAGACATAGGGAATTTGCAGACTTTGGATCCAACCCAGTTTGGCTTTGTCAAAGGCAGATCATGCCTTTTAAACTTGGTTGACTTTTTCGAAACAGTCACCAAAGCCATTGATGAGGGAAAGGCAGTCCATACAGCCTACCTCGATCTGGCTAAGGCCTTCGATACAATACCCCACTCGGGTATCATTGAAAAACTCATCAGCTTAAATGTTAACCCATACATCACAAGATGGGTTGCAAACTGGCTGAGTGACAGAACCCACAGGGTCAGAGTTGCTGGCGCCATGTCAGACTCAAAGCCTGTCACAAGTGGTGTCCCACAGGGCTCAGTCCTGGGCCCACTCTTGTTTGGCATCTACTTTTCCGAAGTACAAGCAAACACAGGAGGGTTATGGCTGACAAAGTTTGCAGATGACTGCAAACTGGGCCATAGTAGAAAACACATCTGACACAGATATCCTTCAGAAGGGTCTCACAGAAACGGATAACTGGTGCCAGAGCCACGGCCTAAAGTTAAATGCCAAAGAATGCATAGTCATACCCTTCGGGAAAAACAAGGTTACCCCTACCTACCAAATAGGTGGCAATCCACTGAGCACAGAAGAAGTTATCAGGGACCTGGGGACCCAGGTTGATAGTAGTCTGTCATTCGACACCCATGTAGCTAAAGTAGTTAGGAAGTCCTTCTACATTGCCCACCTTATCATGAAGGGATTCTCATCTAGATCAAGGCAGCTCACAGCCTCCCTTTACTCATCACTCATCAGACCAATGATTGAGTACAATGCCCCATTCGAATGTATCTGACCCGACACTTGCAGCAGCTGGAGAGGCCACAAAAGTTCCTCACCAAAAGGATAAAGGGTCTCAAAATCTGTCCTATGCTGCCCGACTGAAAGAACTCCAGCTCTATTCAGTCGCCACGCTTGCTCAGAGGTGACCTTTGCCTAACATACAAGGCCATGTCAAACCCAGATTTGATGAATATGCTTCACCTCAAAAAATCTAGATCCATCAGAGCCACAAGGGTGGGAGACTTAAACCTCGACACGGCTATTAATAGGACGTGCTGGAGGGATAGATTCATCACCCAAAGACTCCCTATGCTGTGGAACAAAATCCCGGTACATGTGAGGCAGAGCACCTCGCTGGCCTTGTTCAAGAGAAATCGCAGATATACCCCAGGAATTACCTCAGTGTCACTGCTCGACAGAGGCACAGCAAAATAATGGGTATAGTTCCCCATACTAAAGGGGTGGCGTAAGCCACAAAACAATGGGCTAGGCTTATAAATGCCCTCGGGCAGATAGCCTAGTATGAACCTATGAACCTATGAACATTCCTACTTCAGATTTAAAAGTTTTGTACTCACCATAACGTTCCATCTGAGTAGGTAGTTCATTTGCCTGCAACCACCCCCCCCTCCTTCCCCCTGACCTTCTTGGATCTATTAGTTTTTAGATATCCTTTTTTGGATATATATGGAGAGGCAAACTCGATCTGAGGTCATGGAGGGTTAGCAGGGGATTATGGGTGAAGGGAGGGGCTAGGAGCTCGGATCCATTAGCTTGAAACAAGTTGCCGGCTCGGATTCGATATCAGATCCATAACCCACAGTTTGCAGACAAATGAACTACCTACTCAGATGGAACGTTATGGTGAGTACATAACTTCTAATTTGTCATACCTGGTGGTCTGACACTTTATTTTTTGTAAGTCTTCATTTTGAATAGTTGGCAGTTTTTACATTAACGGTTCTTTAACCAGTTCTGGTCTAAGAGGTGACATAATTTCCGCGAAGCTCCTTTCTACAGTTACTCAGTGCTATACATACATATGATGTGCATTTTACAAAAACATTAACATGTTTTCTGATTGTGATGAATGGAGGGTGACTTTTTTTTTCAGGTGAAAGCTGCTAGCAGACACTAACTGGTGTAGTCTGAAACATTTTTGTGTCTGCTTTTGTTGATTAGACTGACAATGAAACTGCAGCTCTCCTACAAACACACATATATATGTATATAGATTTTTTTTAAAATGTGGAATCAGTTCTTCCGCAGTTGTCATACATTCTTTTTACGTGTATTTACTCTAACAGTTTCCATTATCCCTTGAAGCAAATAGTGAGTCACTGATACTTGTAATACTGTACTGATTCTTGGTGTTTATTATCTTGTATTTTGGCTCCAACATTGTCCTGTCAGTACCTAATTTCTTCCTTTTTTTCTTCTGCTAGCAATATGGAATTAAAGTCACCTGATAGACTGCAGCCCTTTAAATCCCTATCCTGCATACACAGGACGATGCACGTATGGCGATCAAACTGTTATCTCTTTCATTGCTGGGGCAGAAGTAATGGCAATTAATTTCCATTATATCACTTGATAACCTGCACTAATACTAGTCAGACTGCAAATGAGGAACATAATTTTTGTAAAAGATATGCTGTTTGACCTTGCTGGTTCTATGTTTTGTGTACATTCGCCCATTTTGACTTTTGCCCCGATAACGGAAAAGTACCTTTTTTTTTTACTGACTATTGGGGCTATATTTCTGAAAAGGTTATTGAGAAATGGAAAATAATACCACTTTGAATGCCTCAGCATTTTCACTACTTCATATACAAATTACTGAATTCTAAAAAAATACTTCCATTCATCCTTATTGCCTTCCTAGTTTACTATGCATTAATTTCAGACGTATCTGTACATTGTTTGCTCTGTGCTTCTGCTGCTGCAGAATTATTTTAGCCTTATATTTGCACAGTGATTTCACATGATATTCCTGTATGCCCCTTCTCTCATTCTTCTGCTCCCCACCTCTGTCTTACTCATTACCCTGTCTGTTCCTTAGCTTATCCTGCATTTGGTATATCCATCTATTCTTTAACCTTTTGCTCCATAAATCTTTCTCCTGCCCCAAGAATTAATCTGTGTACTGACCTGACCCTACACTCATTGATGTTCTTCGTCTTCCATTGCTGCAGTCCTTACTATTGCAGAAGCTGAAATATTTCAGTTTCAGACCGAATCAGAGTTTTTGGTTTTTCTTGCCTCAGTATTTAACGGATGTCAGAAAAGTGAATAACTGTATTTCTTGTGGGAAACAAATACCTCATAGGGATTACCATACATTATGTATACCTTGTTTACTTGTGCTAAGTTTAACCTATTAAGAGGAGGTTAGACTGTGCCAGATTAGTGTTTGGGAAGAGGCCAGGCTGAGGGCTTCTCAGGTAACTATTCTTCCCTCTCTTCCCAAAGTAGTTAGGGCCTCTCCTTCTGTTGCCAAAACTTCTTTTAGAGGTAGGCCAACTTCAGCTTCAGTAGGGGCTTCTCCTAGCCTTCGGGTTCTGTACCTAAGAAACATATGCTTAAAATGGCAGAAGATTTGATTACTATGATTAGAGGTTCTATGGGCCCTCCTGATAAGAGGCCTAGAGTGGAACCAGAGTTTGACAGTTTTGAACAGGGTTCAGGGGCTTCTGAATCTTCTGCGGAAGATTTGCAGGAGTATCCTCATTATTCTGATTCTGATGTGGATGATGCCACTCCTTCGGCTTCTCCTCCTGAGGATTTTTCATTTTCAGAGACTCTGCATTCCATGAAGGAGCACAGAACTCCTTAGCAGATGTGTTAAGCAGACAAATCATGGATCCCCACAAGTGGAAACTGGATCTTCATGTATTTCAGAAATTGACAGTGTCATGGGGAACTCCAGACATAGATCTGTTCGCTTCTCCACTAAACCACCAGCTGCCACAGTTTTGCACAAAGGGGTTTCATCACACAGCTTGGAAAGTGGATGCTCTGTCTTTCAGTTGGACAAACCTTCATCTGTATGCCTTTCCACCTCTGCCTCTTCTTCCAAAGGTACTGTTAAAGGTCAGACAGGACAGGCCAAGGATGATTTTGATAGCTCCAGATTGGCCTCGGCAACACTGGTACCCTCTACTACGGAGTCTGGTAAAGAAGCCTCCATGGCCTTAACCTTTGATTCCACATCTGTTATCCCAGCAGGACGGTCTTCTGCTCAATGTCGAGCTTCACTCTCTTCCTCTGACAGCCTGGCATATTCTGTGTTGGAACACAGCAGGTCTCAACTTCCTCAACAAGTTTTAAATGTGATTATGGAAGCTGGAAGACCTAGTACAAGGAAAGAAATGGAAGAGATTTTTATTTTGGAGTAAAGCAAAGAATTTGGAGATTTCTGAGCCTAATTTGAGTATGGCTCTTCAATATCTTACTGAGTTACTGGACAAGGGTCTGTCCTTCTCTTCCATCAAGATTCATGCTGCAGCAATCTCAGCTCACTATGACTGTGACCCACCATTGTTTTCGCATCCTTTGTTCAAGCAGTTTCTTAGAGGGGCTAAGAATATAAGACTACTCCTGCTTGGGATCTCAATTTTGTGTTGGAAAAACTTACTCCTACTGCTGAATTGAAATATTTGTCATGGAAGACTGCTTTTTGTTGGCTATTACTTCTGCAAGAAGGGTGTCTGAGTTGCAGGCCCTTATGGCAGTCGTTTTGATTTTCCATAAGGATAGGGTATCATTACGTACTAATCCTTCCTTTATGCCTAAGGTGGTTTCTAGTGTGGCTTTAAACCAAACTATTCATTTGCCTACCTTTTATGCAGACCCCCAAAATAAAGGGGTAAAGATTTTGCATACTTTAGATGTACACAGGCAATTCGTTATTACTTAAGCAGGACTAAGGATTTTAGGCAGTCTCAGCAGTTGTTTGTTTCTTTTGCTTTGAGTTAGCCTGTGTCAAAACAAACTATTTCTAGGTGGATTGGCTTTTGCATTGCATTTTGTTATTCTCATTCCACTAGGGCTACTGTTCAGTGCATACTTTCTCTAAGCATTATCACCTTCCTATCTTCTCTAAAGTCTAGCTGGTTTTGCCACAGCTGTTTTGCAAGGCATGTTGTCAGCTCCTGCTTCTTTATGATTTGCCAGCCTCCCTTACCTCTGCTTTGGGATTCTAGGACTGCAGCAATGGAACGAAGAACATAGTACAGTTTTGTACCTACCATAAATGTAGATGTTCGAGGATTCCCTGTGTTTAGGGGTGGTTGTGTAGGTGATTTACCTGCTTATTTTTGTATATATTGTTCATGTTTTGGTGCAGGTATTTTGGGCCTTGTCTTTAGGGTCTTCTGACATCTGGGGCAAGAAAAGACTGAGGATATGAAACTGTACTTTCTGCTTGTAGTACTGATTCTGCCTTTTCAAGTGCCTCTGTGTTTCACTTTCAGCTGTCCTGGCAATTTTCAGTAACTTCTCTTTCTCTTCCCCCTTTCCCGCTCATTTATTTTTGGTCCCAACTAAACAAATATAACCAACTCATCGTACTAATCTTGATGCAAACTTTTTCTGTCAAACAGTAAAAGGCTTCATCCACATTCTCCTCACAAAATCACTACATGATTAAATTATCCAACCCCTTTGCTCCATAACTCCAGCATACATCCACATCCTTAAACCACTCCTTCATCCTTGCTGTGTTTTATACAGTCTGTGCTGTTAACTTCTCTACACCTCACCAACTAGTTTTACACTGCCCAACTTAGTACAGACCACCCTAGTCTCCTCCCATATCTACTCTTCTCTATACCTCACTTTCTTTGATCAAGGTGTCCCCAAACTTACCCATGCCACTGTGTTCCCTTCCTTAATCTTTCACTGTATCCTCCATATATATTCTGCTTCTCTACTGATCCACCCATTCTTCTTTCCTTACCTTTCTAGCCCCCTCTGTTTTAATTTCATTCTTCTCTTCTTTACTCCCCTATTTTCTCTCACCATATTTTTAGTTTCCTCATTCTCAAAGCAGGCCTCATTCCAAAGCCATGCTGTCACTGTATGTGTATTCTTGTAAAAATCCTTAAAACACTCCCCCTTCATCTCAATATTAATTAGATCATCATGTCACACCCGCGTGTCTTTCTGTCTTAGTACTACCATTCTGTAGTCCAGCCAGTGACCATATCCTCTCCATCTGAACAGTGGCATAGTGTCCAGCCTGCTACCAGTGTTTCCTACAGTAGCCTTCTTTGACTGAACCAAATACTTATCCTTGCCCTTCATTGCTAATCCTGTCTCCTGTTCCATCCATGTTAGCAGACTGTTTTCTTGCCCTTGCAACCAGAAATTCATATTTGTAGTTGTATCTACCAAAATCTGGCATCTCCCAACCTTGCATCTGTCTACTAACTCTTATCTTTTTGTACCTATATTAACTTATTTCTGCTTCTACACGCATTTGTTACATATGACTTTCCTATCTTTCAGAACCCTTTACAGTAGTACTGGTTGTACCGCTGTGCTGTACACCTTACTTTTAAGCTTCTTTGGCTTTCACTACACTTGAGACTGTATGCCAGTTGGTTGCAGCCCCTCTGATTCTAGCTTTAACCTCATCATTCAGACTTCCCTTCTCCTCAACCACCTCTCCCAGATACTTGAAGCTATTAACCTGTTCCACTGTCTTCCCTTCTATCTCAATTTTCAGCTTCTTCTGATTTCCCAATTTCTTTTAATTGTCTTATCTGTCCTTAGGTTTCATCCCATGTGTCAGTTTTGCATTCCATTCCCCTATCCTTTCCTGAAGTTCTTGCTCAGTGTCTGCCTGTAATGCCACATTGTCTGCATACAGCAAGTATGTTGATCTGTCCCCCCAACCTGTTTGCTAATGGAGTCCATCAGCAGTATGAACAGCAGTGGGCTTAGAGCTGAACCTTGGTTCACATCCCCTCTTACTGGAAATCCCACTGTGAGGCTGAACACCATTCATACTTGTCGTTGGGTCCTTGTACATAGCTTGCACTATTGTTTCTGGGACTTCCAACCACCACAGTACTGCTTAGATCAACTTTCTTGGGACCTTGTTATATCCTTTCTGCAAGTCTAGGAATGCCAGTTGGACTTTTCCTCATTTGTAGTTTCTTCTCAACTATCTGTCAGTTGTGCTGCATCCTGATCTGAATCTGAACTGCTCATCTCCCATCTTACTTTCTACTACTCTGCATATCAATCAGCCACCTTGTACAGGTTTGATGCCTCTGTACTAGCCACAGTTTTGTGGATGTCCCCTTTGTTCTAGTACAATGGCATGAGTATGCTTATTCTCCAGTCATGTGGGATATGCCTTTTTCTTCTGAGTACCCTCAGGAGCCATTTCTCCCCTATTTTAACACTATTCTGCCATCTAGGATGGGCTCCTGTTCTCTCATTGTAGGCTGTGTCTGAGGCAGTACAGCTTCTATGGAGCTTTCTTTGTTCAGAAGCTACTGGAACTATTCCTTCCACCTGCCTTTGATGTCCTGTGGACTGGTGAGCAGGTTGTTGCTAATATAGTTTTTTTGTGCCACCTACTGAATCACTTTCCAGGAGCTGGTAGAGTGCCTCCGATGTCCTGCCATTGCAACTCCTTTCTTAGCTTCTTTGTTAGCCAACCAGTATTCCTTCCTAGCCAGGTTGTCTTTTCTAGCTCCCGCACTCCTTTCTTTTGATGACTTCCTGGACATCTACATTCCACCACCACCAGCTTTTCCTTATGTACTTTATTTCCATACTTGGCTCAGCTTTAGCCCTCACACATGCTGTTGTGAGGTGCTGCCATTCTTCTTAAGTTCTGCCCTATTTCTTCCTCTTCTTGGGGTGCTAGAGCCCTGAATTTCTTGAACTGTTGTGCTTTCTGTCTCTGGTTGCAGCTGATTGTGGCAACCAGTGGTTTGTGCTGTGTGCTGACTGTTTCCCTTGGCATAAGTTTGCAAAACTTTGCAATCACCTAGAGCCATATTTTACACTGTTGAGTGGCTGGCCCTGCCACGACACACAGTCTGTGATCCATATTTTCCTATGTTGAGGATACTGTGCAACACAGTAGATGCTCAAAGCAGTTGATCTGTACAACTCTTCCCATGTAGAGTCTGTGCTTCTGCCCACAGCTCTATTCATTGGTGAGCTTGAAATGGAAACACTTCAGAGGCGGGAGGAGCCTCAGAGAAATGGGGAGACCATACAAACTGCAACCTTGTACCTTGTGCATGGGAAGCAAAGACCTTAATTATTATGCCAACTGATCTCTATGACTGACTAATTATAGCACCTAATTTTGGCTTCACTAGTTTATTCCTTAATTCCATAAACCTTCAGAATGTGGAATAACATTATTGTAGCCATTCCCCTGTTTTCCTAACCTTACTTAACCAAGTTTAAATGGAATCTGCAGTGATCTGAAGATGATCTTTCCTTTACAACATGTACTTGTGCTGTTAGAATAACTTTTGAGAGAGATCTCACCAGCCTCACTGAAATGATCCTAACAAGCACCTTCACATTTGCTTTGCATAGCAAAATGTGCCTAATGTTTGCGGGGTCTTCAAGGTCCTCCCTACCTTTTGTTAAATTTACCACCATTGTTGTCTGCCATATTGATGGTGGATGTACCTCACTTTTGTGTTGTCTCATTGAAAACTTCCATCACGTTGTTCACCACTTCTGTCTCTCCCATCTTATAAAAATCTGGAGACCACCACAGTGTCTGCAGGGAATAACTTCAGATACTTGAATGACCCAATCACTTCTCCATTACCAATCTCTTTATTCAGAGTTGCCTTTTCTTCTGTCCCTAAATCATTATCTTTCAACTTATCTATCCACTAACATTGCTCCTTTGCCTACACTTTCCCTATACAATGATTCACAAAACTTTCCATCCGCCCTCACACGCTTTCCCTTAATTAATCACAAACCTTCTTGATTTTTCAGAGTCCTTTCCCATGCCTATCACTACTGATCTTTCAGATGACACATTATTAATTTCATCTCCTCATCCATTTTAACTTATCGTTTAGTCCATTTTCCTTAATACTGCCTCTTTGGCATCTTCTCTTCCTCTATTCTCTGTTTTAATTCCTTTATCCTCTTCTGCCTTTGCACTTCTCCTCCTCCCTCCAAATCTTTCTACATCCCTTTCAGATCATTTTCCATCCTTCCAAGCTTATCTTTTTTTGCCTGTATACACTCAACTCCAAGCCATTATTATTTTCCTCCAAGCTTCTTTCACCCCATTAAAACACATCTCAGTGTTTACCAGTTCATACTCTTGTGATTTCTTTAATCATCATCTCCATAATCCTACTCAGCCATTTAGTTCTGGTCAGACTCCTCCACTTCCATGGATTGCAGCCCTAGCTCTACCTTTCATCTTTCCTCATCTGTCATATTTTCACTAGTGTCTGATCTGACATATTTAATTCTGATATTAGCACCATATCTACCTCCCTGTGCATATATCTACCCACCAATAGTCTATCCATCTACTTACATGTTTCTAGGAAAGAAGGCAAACAAGTAACTATTTTCTACTACAACCCTACTTCTCATCCATATGGCCACTACTTTCGTCTTCTTTATCCCTGCCTTTAGTGTCTCCAGGGAAGTATAGAAAACTTCAAAGATCTACTCTATATATATATAGCTTATACAGCCTCTTTTCTAGCATAACATTAAATCACTGCATTGTGACTTTCACCCCTTCCCCAGCCATCCTCCCTATTGCCATGACAATATTATGAAACACAACGTTCTGCTAGTTATTTCTAGGCTAGATCCAGAGACAGAAACCAAAGCCATCCAACCTTCCTTCACTCAGTATTTCATAGCCACCCACTGACAACTCCCCCTTGCTCTGCTCTACTCCCTGTTTTTGCCTCTTTTGAATCATAATCATGGCACAAACCTCTGCCTCCTCCTATTTGCGCAATCCACCATTTACCTATACCTCCTCAACAAATGCATTTGTCTCCTTAACCTTTATGCCGCAGCAGCATTGAAAGTTAACCATATTCAGCTTCAAAACTGACATATTTTGTAAGCTCCTTTTGTTCTCCCCCACATTCCAAGTAATGACTACTAGCCTTCTCCTTCCTCACTTAGGTTCCCCTCTTTCACTCCCCTCTTCCTAGGCTTCCAACTCACTGCCACCTCCCAACTAGAAACAGCAGATCGCTGGGTGTCCATGCTTGGAACATCATTGCTTTCTTTAGCCACATACTAGCCAGGCCACCATATAAAAGTCCTCTCCTCTGCATGCTATTTCTTGATCCTAACAGAAACCCTAGTCTCTTGACATCACTCTCTCTGCCACCCTCTGTCACCCGTCATTGAATAAAGCTTCCAGTCCTTCACACTAAAGGTTCCAAAGAGGTCATTTCCACTTATAATCTCTGATATCTGTCCATTTCCACATCGCACTTAAAAACTCCACTCACCAACCAAAAAATAACCAGGCGTGCCTTTTTCCCTACTAACCCCCCAAATCTGGGAATCCATTGCTGATGATACTAAGTCCATTTCCTTAGTCAGTAAATTTAAGAAGGAACTAAAATATTTTCTTCTTAGACTTGTTAGCTGCAAATGCTGCCAGTATAACACCATCATCTAAACCTCAGCCACATATATCTACATTATATTTTTGCAACCAAAACCTAATTCTTTTCATCCACCACCTTGGCTACTTCCTTTATATATCCTATCTATAAACTGTATTTCCAACCCCCTCCTCTTGTTTTACCTTTGTACCCTTCCTGTCTTTCATCCTCCTGTATTTCCTCCTTGGATCTTACAGCCAACTCTCTCTAATTACCCCAGAAGTGCATTGTAAATTAACGGCTGATAATTTTAAGTACCTTTCTCATGAGTAAACATCTTACTCACAGGAGTTATCAATAATGTTTATGTAAATGTTACACGTTATGTTGAGCTAAAACATGTTTATTGTTTATCTACTAGATATTGTACATTTCATCTATATCTAAACTAGTCATTGTCAGCTTGCCTCTGCACTGATAGCTTCATACCCCAGGCTGAGCCTGAAAATGGACAATGGAGATCAGTGCGCTATCTTAGTCAGCAAATGTATAAAATAAAATAAAATGTCACCCTTTTTCGCTAACTAGCTTGTCCCTTTAAACATACTTCTCCCAATTGTCAGTATCCTTCTATGTTCCCATCTCTTCCACCCCCCACCATCTCTGTGCTTTCTGTTAACCTTGCACCCACTGACCGCCTTTCTTAACCACTGTGGCTAATTGCCCCCCTCTTACATACACACCTCTAACCTCACCTCTGATATCCCATACTTGCACCTATATGCATTTCACCTGACTACTACCAACTCTTCTTCAGCAAACTATACTGATGTTGTTCCAGCCCCCTCTTTCTCTTGGTGTCTTCTGTAATTCAGCTGTAGCATATTCCATGCTAGCTCTATGAAGCACCATAGGCTTCAAACAGTGCATTATTAATCTCTTTTAAATCATAACTTCCATTTTGTTCCCTAATTCTCCCTCTGTTTCCTCTTCCATCTCATTCATTGACTTCTGCACCCATGTTATAAGAACAAATCCATTGAAGACCCCCAAAAACTTCTTCCATAACAAAGATCTCCACCATATGGGCACTGGACTTCAAGTCCACGCCTTCTCTTTCACAGCAGTAACCACTGTTCTTTCACTCACACACTTATGGCATTTATGCATTATGCCAATGAGGCATCAAGATCCTATTCATTCAGTCTTTCCTGTTCAACATATGGGTCACCAAGCCCAGCAACATCAAACCCCTTAAAAAATTTTCCCTCCCATATTGCATCTGTACCCCAGTTTACTTAAGATTTCATTTGCTGCCTTTGTGATGAGATGTGTTCTCTGTGCAGCTAAGTGCTCCACCTCTAATTTTTCAAATATTATATAGAATTTTTTTCTTCAACTACATTTAGATTAGTTAGAATAGTAGAAGCAGTGTCCTTAAGTCTGTGTAGTGTTTCTGTCTTTAAGATTTCTCTCCCATAGAGACTATATTCTTTACAGTGTTCCTACAATAATTACTTTGTTCTCTTTTAGGATTTAAAAGTTATAATGATCTTTCTTAGTAGTTAGACCAAATTTGTTTGAATAGTATTATTATATAGAGTTTGTCTGTTTGGACTTCCTTCATTTATCTAGACAAGATATGTTAAGCTGGCATTTTTGAGTACTATTCAATGTTCTTACATTCACTGTTGCAGTATTCTTAACAATATGGGATTCCCTGCCACAGAAGCTCGACATCTGGCCAGTCTTCCAAAGACTTCTGAATTTAAAATGTATGCCACACGTCACCATATGCTTCCTGCATAATGTAAGACATGAAGGTGATGTTCAGGCTTACCAAAAACAGAATTTCTTTGCTGCTAGTCTGAACGTATTTCTTACACCGCTGGTCTGTTTACCTGCATCTGTTTTCTGCCAGTTGAATGCATATTTCTTCTCCAGTGACTTCCTACATCCGTTTGCTGTTTTTGCAAGATAAGTGCCCAATTGGAGATTTTGTTATTTCTTGTTTTTTTTTTTTTGTGTTCCTTCAGGTTACTATCATTCCAGGAAGGATAAATGCCAGTGTGGGATACAGATTCCCCAGAGAAACTGCCACGATAAGTGTCTTCTTTGCTTAGGTGCTTCTCATGACCATATGTCTTGTTCTGTTTGTCAGGCATTTGTTCCAGAAATCTTTTGCAGTAGACTTTCTTCCCTTTCCTTGCATATTAAGAACCAGTGTTGTCAGCTACTCACCAAAGCTAAAAAGCTTGTTTCAGCTACATATTGTACTTATTTTACTGCCTGCACTTTAACAAAGTCATTTTTGTGTTTAAATTACCTGTTTAACTGTTGTAGGCTACACACTCAAGTGTGATAGCCATTTTTGTGCATTTAAAGTGTTTTTTGATTGTATCTGCTTTATTTTCTGAAAAAAAAGAAAAAAAAATATAAAAAAAAAATATATATATATATATATATATATATATATATATATATATATATATACTTGTTTTCCTGCCTTTCTAAGCTAGTATAGTCCAGTTTTCAGGTTAGTGCTGAATTCAGGGCTATGCTACAATTTTCTGTGTTTGCCCATACCTTACTTGTATAGAAGGAAGTTTCTCTGTTCACTGTGAGAGAGGGAGCTTTGAGCAGCCTATCTGCCCCTGGAGGAGTGGTTTCAGCCCAGAAAATAGTAGTTTATTGGCCATTTTGGGCTAATTTCTCTCTCTTTCATTTCCCTGCTATAAAACCTGTATTTCAGAGTTCTACAGCAGCAGAGAGACAAAAGAGAGACTTTGGAGTGATTATCATTTTGCTGCATTTTCTTGCTGCCTTTAATTAATTCCGCCTAAAACACTGATTTTCTAGAGTTTCTTTGTTTTAAAAAGCTTGTTTCAGCTACATATTGTACTTATTTTACTGCCTGCACTTTAACAAAGTCATTTTTATGTTTAAATTACCTGTTTAACTGTTGTAGGCTACACACTCAAGTGTGATAGCCATTTCTGTGCATTTAAAGTGTTTTTTGATTGTATCTGCTTTATTTTCTGAACAAAAAAATATACTTGTTTTCCCACCTTTCTAAGCTAGTATAGTCCAGTTTTCAGGTTAGTGCTGAATTCAGGGCTATGCTGCAAGTTTCTGTGTTTGCCCATACCTTACTTGGATAGAAGGAAGTTTCTCTGTTCACTGTGAGAGAGGGAGCTTTCAGCAGCCTATCTGTCCCTGGAGGAGTGGTTTCAGCCCAGAAATTAGTAGTTTATTGGCCATTTTGGGCTAATTTCTATCTCTTTCATTTCCCTGCTATAAAACCCACATTTGTGCGGTTTTGCGTGCTGGGCAGTTAGGGTATAACTATTCCCGGCTCCACAAAGTCTGCTCTTCAATTTTTTCCCTTGGAACTAGACAAACTTTCAACTTAAGCACTCAAACCATTCACTTCTCATCCCGGCACTTGCTCAAAACTCATTGCAAGCACTAATAAACCTTAGCACTAGACCCCTCATACTGTAGAGAAGGACAAGGCTCTCTATTCAACCTTACCAGCCAATCAGTAAAACAGTTCACTGTACCTATCCAGGCATGTACAAAGGGCAGTTTCAGGTGTACTCTCCGGTCCAACTGGTGAATCTGGGCATTTTGAGGCAATGTTACAATTGCCTCATGTACACAGACAACCCCCTCCTCCTTCCACCAAACACTAATACATGCAAGAGATGCAATTATACAGCTAAACTGGAGGCTAAGCTGTCTCAACCCAAGACTGTACCAGGCAGTCAAGAGGAGAAGGGAATTATTTGCATCACACCACCACTCTCACATAGACCTATGAAACCAGCACCAGCAAAACCACACATAAATACACGAAAACATACTCGGAGGCTCTAAATAAAAATCTGCAAAAGCAACAGAGACCTCCAAAGCAGACATCCAAGCAACCTCCATCCCCCAACACAAACCACGAAACACATACTTCACAAAACCAGTGTGCCACACAATCACAGCCCTTAAGGCAAAATAACATACTCAACACTCTAGTAATAGGTGACTCTATAGTCAGGCACACTGACATCCCACTCACTAGGCTGAACAAGGAGAAGGTTACTGTTAGCTGCCTGTTTGGTGCCAGGATCCACCACATAACACAAGCACTCAGGTCACTCCAGAACAATTACAAATATGACTCTGTCATTGTCCATGTTGGTGTGAATGACCTGAGCCGTACCTCCCTGGACTACATGAAAAGAGACATGGAGGAGCTCTCTGATCACGTAGCCCAGGCCGGTATGACCCTGAGTAGCATCCTGCCCTCACCAAGAATGATACCACGGTATAGAGAAAAAATTATCAATTTCAACAATTGGCTAAGTTTCTGGTGTCATTCAAAGGGGATCCAGTGTCTGTCAGCCTGGGATGACATGCTCGACAAGCCACGCTGCTTTGCTAGAGACTGCTTGCACCTATCACCCTTAGGCTTTCGAATACTGGCCAAGGCTCTTGCCACCCCCATAGTGCCTTTTTTAGGCAAGGCTCAAAAGACAAACCCACCACCGTAAATAGCACAAGTAACAATAAACTGAGGGTAATGCTACTCAATGCCAGAAGTCTAAACCTCAAAATGCTTGCACTCAAGGCCCTCTTCAGTATGGAGAAAATCAATATGTGTGCAGTAACAGAAACCTGGTTTAAGGCTCCAGAGAGCACCCCATCACTACCAGGCTACAACTCATACCATACATTTTGGCCACAAACCCCGGACCGAAATACAAAGGGCAGGGGAGTATCCATATTCATCAAGGATACCCACACCTCCAGGTTAGTGGCACAGCACGATTCTTCAGAGATCATCCACGTGTAACTAACAATGGGCAAAACTGCTATTCAAGTTATAGCTTGCTACAGATCACCCACTATGTCCCAGGAACCCCACTCTGCATTCCTGGAAACACTGGGAAACATAAAGGTCCTACCAAACATGCTGATATTGGATGATTTCAATTACCCAAACATTAACTGGGAGAACTACTCAAGTACAAACTCCCTTGCCCAACATTTCCTAGAATTTATAAACTCAAATGCCCTGGATCAACTGGTCAACACCCCCACCAGAGGTGACAACATATTGGACCTGGTCATCACCAACATGGGTGACTGGTGTTCCACACCGGAGGTCAACCCCTTGCTGGTTAGATCTGACCATAAACTAATCACTCTGGATATCCACATTCCGCCACCACCCCCGGTCAAAGAAACCACCGTGAAAAACTCTTCAAAAGCAAACTTCACTTTACTTAAGACCAAGGTGGGACGTTTTAAAGCCCCCATGCTAAAGGATAATACTGTCCAAGCTTCAAAATCCTATACTAATGCACTCTATGGGCACCTACAAGAATGCATGGATTGTGCTATCCCAAACAAAACAAAGACTCACTCCTCCAAGAAAAGGAAACCAGTCTGGTGGACCCCTGCCATAAACAAGCTATACAATAGAAGGAGGAAACTAGTACAGAAAAGAGTAAAATCCCAAGAAGGGAAGACATCCCTGATGAGTATCAGCAAGAAACTACATTCCCTCATAAAATCATCCAAGGCTAGCTTCGAAAGAAAAATTGCCATGGACTCCAAACATAACCACAAGGCATTCTTTAGCTATGTCAAGAATCTAAGTGGCAATTCTCAGATCTGTTCGGAGTTGGTGCAGAATGGCACAAAATACACTGAACTGACCGATATAGCCAACATCCTGGCAGACAGGTTCAGTGCAAACTTCACCTCCCTCTCACCCCCAAAAGGGCCCATAACTATACCAGAAGAATGTAGCACCCCTGAAATCACAGACACTCCAGTTAAAACAGTCCTCTCCAAACCCAAAAACACAGCATCAATGGGACTGGATGGTGTCCCAGGCTGCATCCTACACTAGCTCAAAGATGAACTAACCCCTCACCTAAACATACTGTTTAAGCTCAGCCTCTCCACAGGCTACTTGCCCACAGAGTGGCTCACAGCAACGGTTATTCCACTCCACAAAGGTGGAGCCACAACAGACCCCGGGAACTATCGCCCTATAAGCCTGACTAGCTTGGTCTGCAAAGCTATGGAGTGCATCATCATGGATCTCATTAAAAGAGACATTGGGAATCTCCAAACACTGGACCCTACCCAGTTCAGCTTTAAGGGCAGATCATGCCTCCTAAACTTGGTGCACTTCTTTGAGACAGTTACCAAGGCTATAGATGAGGGAAAGGTGGTCCACACAGCCTACCTAGACCTAGCAAAGGCCTCCAACACCATTCCTCACTCAGGTATTATAGACAAGCTCACCAGCCTGAACATAAACCCCTATGTCACGAGATGGGTTGCAAACTGGCTCATGGACAATACCCACATGGTAATAGTTGTGGGAGCTAGGTCTGACTCTAAACCTGTTACATGTGGAGTTCCCCAGGGCTCAGTCCTAGGCCCCCCTCCTGTTCAGCATATACTTCTCAGAGGTACAGACAAGCACAGGAGGGCTATGGCTGACCAAGTTCACAAACGACTGCAAACTAGGGGCTATAATTGACTCTCCGGCTGACACAGACATCCTCCAAACGGGTCTCACTGAGACAGATACCTGGTGTCAAAACCATGGCCTCAAGCTAAATGCCAAAAAGTGCATAGTCATCCCCTTTGGAAAAAACAAAGTACCCACAAACTACCACCTAGGTGGTAGCCCCCTAAATACGGAAGACGTAATAAGGGATCAGGGGACCCAAGTAGATAGTAACCTCTCCTTTGATAATCACATTGCCAAAGGGGTTAGAAAATCCTTCTGTGTGGCCCACCTAATCGCAAAAGGGTTTGCATCCAGATCGAAAGAGTTCATTGGGCCCCTCTACTCATCACTCATCAGACCTATCATAGAGTACAATACCCCATTTGGGATGTACCTTACAAGACACCTGCAACAACTGGAAAGACCACAGAAGTACCTTACCAAGAGGATCACTGGCCTCAAGCAGATGCCTATGCAGCTCGGCTGAAGAAACTCCAGCTGTACACTGTTGCATACCGCCTACCCAGAAGTGATCTCTGCCTGACATACAAGGCCATGTCCAACCCAGAATTGATGGACATGCTCCACCTAAAGCAAACCATATCCCCTCAAGCCACATGCTCCAGGGATGTAAACCTCACCACAACAATAAATATGACTTGCTGGAGGGATAGATTCCTGTCCCAAAGACTTCCCATACTTTGGAACAAGATTTCAGTCTACATTAGGCAGAGCTCCTCGCTAGCACTCAAGAGAAACCTTGATGAGTGGATGGGAAACAAAGTTTACCCCAGGGATCACTTCAATGGCTGTGCTGGACAGAGGCACAGGGAACTAATCTAAGGGGGTGGCGAAAGCCAACACATTCTGGCTAGGCTTATAAATGCCTTTGGGCAGATAGCCTAGTACCTACCTATGAACCTATAAAGATAATATAGAAGGAATCTCCTGCCCTGAGGGTCACCCATTAGGGAAGATAAAGGTGAAAAAGGTATGACTCGAATCTTCCACTGTCCAGCCTCTGCCAAGTGTTTCTCCTGAGTTCGGTACAAACTCAGAGGCTCGCCCGACTGTGTTGTCAGATTTATCTGCCGCAACTGTGTTGGAGGCCGGTAAGGATCCATCTGGCAGCACATCCGAACAAGCTTTGCAGGTGTCTGCCTTGAACGTTTAGAGGGAACCATGATTGATTTTTTTCTGAGGGGCCTCTGGGAGTTCCTCAATTTTTAATTGGAAAAGAAGTTCCTGCTACAGTTCTCTACTGTCATCCTGGATCTGAGCGTTGTCAGAACATTCCCTTAAAAAACACACAAAAAAAATTAAACATGTTTCTTCTGCTTCTAGAGGTCCACAAAATGAGTGACAGGCTCTTACTCAGGGGTTATTGTTATTTTCTGCCTTATTGTCCTTAAGGCCTCCTCATGGGATTTCAGTTCCTGCTCCTCCTTGGTCCTCTACTCCCCTTAAAAGGCCTAGAGACCAGGATTCTTCTGAGGATGAGTCGGATTCTGATGATGAATCCGTAACTTATTCTCCTCAAATTCATTCTCCTTTGGACTGTGTCAGAGGAATAGGAATCTATTAGTCCTGATGTTCCTTTGGAGGAAATTTCCTTTGGGGACACACTCTCTAGGATGATGGATTTTAAATGGGATTGTACTCGGGTCTCTGATATCCATAGGGGGTACTATGAGTTGTTGCAGTTGGACTCTCCTAAACCTGAGGCTATTCCTCTTGTCTTGGATACTTTACTGGATGTTTTTTCTAATGCCTCTCAGGAACCTGATTCTCTGCCCCCTGCTACCAAGAAATCTGATAGGTTTTATTGAGTTCCTGAGGATTGTTCTTAAAAATATCCTGCTGCTGACCCCTCGGTAGTGTCCGTAGTCTCTGATAAGCTATCTCAGTTGATTCCTTTGCCTAAGTTTTTCCTTCTCACAAGGACAGCAGAAATATGAACAGGCTGGGAAAAAGGTTTACACTTCTGCCACCCTGGCTATTAATTATCAAACTCATATGTCTTCTTATGTGTTGGCTGTTCTTTTTCAGGCCTGTCAACTTATTTCTGAATTTCCAAACTCTGAGGGTAAAACTTCTGTTCTTTCCTTGCTAGGGACTTTCTCAAGTTGTTCATCATTCTTTTAAATTAGTTATGATGTGGCAGATGCCTCTTTTAGAGCTGCTGTGTTTGGTTCAGTTATGTGGAGGTATCCTTGGCTTAGGCTTCAACCTTTACTTGATGATATTAAAGCTAAGTTGATGGATGCTCCTCTGGATTCTAAACTTTTGTTTGCGCAGCTGCTGTTGGTTTGTTTAAGTCCCTTCAGGATAAGGGTAAGGCCGTACGGGACTTAAACATGTGTTTGTTTCTCCTGTGCCTAAAGTTCAGAGAAAATACTTTACTAAGCCTGTCTTTGTTCGTAGGCAGTCCCATCTTTCTACTAAAGGTAAGAAAAGTGGAAAAACAGACTCGTTCTGCTAAGGCTACTCAATTTTTGGGGACTCCAAAGCCTTCCTTTCTGGGCAAACCAATTGTTATGTGACTATCCATCCCCACCCAGCCAGATTTGTCTTTCTCTTCGCCTTTCTCTTTCTTTTCTGGTTTGGCTTCAGCTCATCAGGATTCTTGGGTTCTGTCAGTCATTCATCAAGGGTACTTGATTTTGTGGAAATCCTGTCCTCCTTTTATGGGCATTCCTCAGCCTCCTGTGGAACATCTGCCCTTTTTTATCAGAGGTTCTTCAAGATCTCTTGTCTCAGGGTACTATTCAAGTGGTGCCTGTACCCCAAAGGGAGAAAGGGTTCTACTCTCAACTGTTTCTAGTGCCCAGAAAAGAGGACACTTGTATACCTGTTCTAGACCTCTCTTATTGAAACAGTTTTCTAAAAGTGCCTTCCTTTCAGATGTGGTCCCTTCAGATTCTATTTCCTCTCTTGTTCCCTCAGGCCTGTGTGGCATCTCTGGATCTCAAGGATGCTTATCTCCATATTCCGACCCATCCTGTTTTCAGGAAGTTTCTTCATTTCTGTGTTGCTTCCTGGCATTTTCAGTTATCCGCTTTGCCCTTTCTACTGTCCCAAGGGTGTTCACCAGACACCTTACTCCTGTGATTGCCTTTTACAGACTTCAAGGGATTCAAATACAGTATTTCCTTACTTGGACAACCTGTTGATTTAGGCATCCTCTACAGAGACCCTTTTGCAAAATCTTAATTCTGCCATATCCCTTCTTCAGAGCCCTGAGATTCACTGTAAATTTCAAAAAGTCTTCTCTGACTCCTTCTCAGGATCATATTTTTCTGGGTTGCAGGATTCAGACCGTACCAGTGCTTACATCCCTGCCCCCTCCAAAGGCAGAAACTCCATGGCAGCAATGGAAGACATAGGAAGAAGAGTATGAAGGAAAGAAATGAGAGTTTAGGAGAGTTCTGGGTTTCATGGCTTCCACCATTCCAATGCTCCCTTTGGCCAAATTTCACATGAGAAAGTTTCAGTAGTTTCTGAAGTAAGTGTGGCTTCAACATTTGTAGTTTCTCTTCTTCCTTGCCTCAGACAGGAACTTCTCTGCTGGATTCAGCAGTTCTCTGACTCCAGGGATCTCTTTTCATCCCCCTCTTCCCCCTCAGGAATTGTTCACAGACACCTCAGACATGGGATGGGGGGTGACTTTTGGCTCCCTAAAGGTAAAGGGGATTTGGTTGACTTGTCAGTAGAAGGAGCACATCAATATCAAAGAAATGAGAGCCCTACTGCTGGCTCTTCAGGCCTTTCAGTCTCTTTTTTTTCTCCAGGGCCTCTCAAGGTATTCACAGACAATACCACAGTGATGTGGTATATCAGCAAGCAGAGCAGAACAAGATCTTATTTTCTTCACCAATTGGCACTTCTGGTATGGGATCTTGGTGTCAATGACTATTCAAGCAGTTATATTCCTTCCGGTCCGAATATTGTTGCAGATCCTCTGAGCGGGATGTTTCACAGGGATGTGTTTCTGGACATTATCCACCAGTGGGGTACTCCTCAAATGGATCTTTTTGCCTCCCCTCTGAACAGACAGCTTCCTCGCTTTTGTACCAGAGTCCCAGGTCCTCTGGTGTGGAAGGTGGATGCCCTCTCATTCTCTTGGAAGGGGATGTTTCTTTATGCATTCCCTCCCCTTCCTCTCATTCAGAAAGTCCTGTGCAAATTCCAACAGGATGATCCCAAAATCTTGTTGGTGACTCCCTTTTGGACATGACATAACTGGTTCCCTGTTCTTCTGCATCTAGCCAGGGGCAATCATCACAACTTACCTCGCAGGGTGGATCTAATCACACAAGATAAGAGATCGCTTATCCATCCCCACCTGTCCATGCTTCACCTGACACTGTGGGTGATAGGATTTTGATTCCTCATAGACACCTTTTGTTTGAGGATGTGCTGCAAGTCCTGCAGGAGGCCAGGAGACCTATGACTAGGAAATCCTACTTATCCAAATGGAAGGGGTTTTCTTTCTGGTGTTTGTCTTGTAACCTGGACCCACTTACTGTGGATGCTCCTTTGGTTCCCTCTTATTTATGTGAGCTGCTCGATGCTGGTGCTTGTCTGCCTTTTTCTCCTCCTTTAGCTGCTAAATTTGAGGAGAGACAATTTCTTAAAGGTGTCCTTAATATTAGACCTCCCAGGAAGCCTGTTCCTCCTCCCTGGGATCTTAATTTTGTTTTGGAGATCGGTTTGTTTCTTTTCATCCTACCTCATTGGGGCTTTCTGTATCTAAGCAAACTATTTATTTTTGGATTTCTAAGGTGATTTCCTTTTGTTTACACTTTTCATGGCAAGAGCCTTCCTTTTTCAATTAAGGCTCATTCTACTAGAGCTGTGGCTTCTTCTGGTGCTTTTTTCAAAGGCTTGGATACTAATTCTGTTCTTGAAAGGCTTGTATACTAATTCTGTTTTTGAAGCAGCTACCTGAACTTCTGTGCATACTTTTACTAAGCACTACAAGATGGGTAGTATTTCTAGAACTAGAGCTGGTTTTGCTAGTTCAGTTCTTCAAGTTTTTTTCAGCCCAAGGGTGTTGACTGATAGAAGAAACAAACTAATACTAAAAGGTCTGCTTCCCCTGCCCCCAATCTAGAGGGGTCCAAGCCTAAACACTCGGATCCAAAAATTGAGACAGACGGATCTGATGTTTTTGGCCTCTGCATCAAAACAGCCATGACTGTAGGAAAGCTTGGAGCATATGCCAACTTACACCCCTCCTCCAGATCGGATACCTTTGTAGACAACAATTTTGTATGACTCTTTTAAGAAAGAATTTTCTGTGCATAGATCCAAACAGCCACCCTCCCCCCAGACCTCCTTTGGTACTTTCAAACAGATCCTTCAAGTCCTACAAGATTGCTTATGAAACAGACTTGGTTGACTTGATACAGAAGTTATAAGGACCCAGACAGAGATGAATCATTTCATCATCTTTGGATGCAGAGGTGGTCAGATTCACCCATTTTCCCTGACCATGGTTCTTTCACCATTCCCTGCTTGAACTATGCTGTCTTTGGTCTGAGGACATAAGTGTTGAGAGCAAGGATAGATCCAGACTCATATTCTAGCTTTGGCAGTGAGGTATCTGGATCTGACTCTATCAGCTCTAGCCTTGCCTGAGCTGAGACAGTCGTGGGACCAAGAGTTGGTTTGATGACCTCAACACCAGTTTTGGATCCCTTGGAGTCAGCTCTGTTGCTCCTGTTAAGATCTTTGGCTTTTGAGCCATCCAACCACACCTCTTTGGGTTGGAACTGTCTGTATGAAGGTAGGGTTTAGGCCAACAGTTCAGGAGACTTCTTCAGATCCTACTGAACTAGGATCAGATTTTCAGATGCTGGAGAGGATGATTGTTTTTCTGTTAGAACCTTACCACAGGTCTCTTCAGCCAGTGTTTCTATCTTGCCTACTTCTCATTAAGCACCCACAGATCAGAAATGGGCAATGAGCTTCAGTTCTCTTACTCAGCAGTAGCTTAGGTACTTTGATGAGTCAGACTACTCATCCCCTGAGATACCAAAAAAGAGGATATGCAAAAGGAAGCACTTAGACTCTCCTTCAGTTTTCAGCTTCAGGTTCCCACTCAGAGCATCGAAATGGCTCTCCACAATCCCCTCAGGAAGATGTCTCATTGCGTGCAAACAAGGGGAAGCTTGGCTCATAGACTCCCCCTGGGTGGTACCTCCAGCAGATAGACTACTTGATCTTGAGATCCAGATGTCATGGCAGGAGCTGGATGGATAGCTGTAAAGCAGTCAAAAAAAAACTGACAGGATTCTTTACACTCTGAAGGATAAACAATATTGGTTCAAATCCCTGGATGTAAACTCCATCATTATGGAGCAGCTGCAAAAAGAGAACCATCTTGAAGACTCCTTACTGGGCAGGTGAATTAAAGCGGAGTCCAGGGCAATGGATGATCTAAGAAGCAAGTGTATGCTTCAGACACTTTTGCCATAAGGGTTGTAAATTATGCCACACACATGAACAAGTTCCAGGGAGATCTAGCTCAACAAGCTGTATCTGCTCTGAGGAACCCTCTGGTGACAAGAACTAGTAGGCAACTCAAGACAACCCTGACTCCAATGTCTGCTATAACCAGTCTCTTAATGTGTCTGATGCAGAATGTGGAAGATGGAGTGGCTAGGGCAGCTGGATAAGGTAGAGTGATGAGATGCCATGCATGGCTGCTCCTATGTGACTTTGTAGACAACTTAAAGGTGTATTTCTGTAACATGCCCTTAGACAGATGAGCCCTGTTTATCTCCTCAGTGAAGGAATGGATGCAGAAGTGTGAACAAGATAATAAGATTTTCTGCCTTTGGAATAACATTTGATATCCCACAAAGGTCATATAGTAGGAACCAAAAGTGACCTTGATCTGTTTGGTTTAGAAAGTCTAACCAGCAATAGTTCAATTCATCATTTTATAGGGATGGCTGTGGCTGATGTGGCCCATTTAATGGAAACTGGCACAGAGGGTCCCACAAAGCCAAGAATACTGTGGTCTTACTTCAGATTGTAAACAAAACTGTTCCTGAAGGTCTGCCTGGCTGCTTCACTCTGGAGGCAGTTTGAGGATAACTTTACCTCCACTCCTCTGCATGGCAGGCCATCACATAGGACAATTGGGTAAGAGGGATAATATTCAGAGGCTATTACTTTCCCTTTTTTCTACCTCCACCCCAACCCATCAGGCAGTTGACTGTCATTCCGTCCAGTTAGGCAAAAGTATCTCAAATAGAGAAACACTCTTCTAGAAAAAAAGAGCAATCCAAGAGGTCTCACTAGACCAAACCAGACTGAGTCAGAATTATGTTCAAGGTCTTTTTGATTCTTAAGAAAACCCAGGACCTCAGGCCAATCTTGGACCTAAATCTTCTTAACAGGTATGTTTTGAAGACCCATTTCAGAATGGTAATGGTGCAGTCAGTTCTACCCTGTCTTGGGCAAACAACTGGATGTGCTCCATAGGTCTCCACAACTCCTACCTTCACATAAAGATTATGAAGGATTTGAAGAAGTACTTGTTTTTTCCAGACAGGAGCCAATCACTATCAGTTCAGGATCCTACCATTTTGACTCACCACAGCTCCCAGGGAGTTTGCCAAATGCATGGCTATAGTAGCAGCCCACTTACAACTCATGGGGGAGGGGTACAGGATCTTTCTATACCTGGACCATTGACTCCTGGATGCCCCCTCAATGGAGTCCATTATTAAAAGTAGAAACTGCCTCCTTAATGTTCATGTCTCACTGGGCAAAGCAATCAGTTTTCAGAAGTCCAACCTGGCACCTACTCAGATTATCACATTTATACAATATGAGATATACACTATATAATCCAGAATTTTTCATAGCTTCATAGGTAGGTACTAGGCTATTGGCCCTAGGACCTATATAAGCCTAGCCAAAAAGGTACCCTGGCTTTCGCCACCCAAGAAAATTATTTTCCTGTGCCCCTGTCGAGCAGAGCCACAGAAGTGATCCTCGGGGTGAATTTCCTATTTCCCATCCAATCATCAAGATTTTTCTTGAATAGTGCTAATGAGGAGCTCTGTTTGACATAGATAAGTAGTCTGTTCCATAGTATGGGAAGTCTCTGGGACAGGAATCTATCCTTCCAGCATGTTCTGTTTATTGTGGTGACAAAGTTTAGGTTCCCAGAGCGTGTAGCTCAGAGGGATTGGGATTTCTTTACGTGGAGCATGTCCAACAGCTCTGGGTTTGACATAGCTTTGTATGTTAGGCAGAGATCACCTCTGAATAGGCGATATGTGACAGAGTAAAGCTGGAGTTTTTTGAGACGGTCTGCGTAGGGCATCTGTTTGAGGCCAGTAATCCTCTTTGTGAGGTATTTCTGTGGCCTTTCCAGTTGTTGTAGATGTCTTGTGAGGTACATATCAAAAGGGGCATTGTACTCTATAATGGGTCTAATGAGTGATGAGTAATGGGGAACAATGACCTCTTTTTTTCTGGATGAGAAACCTTTTGTGATGAGGTGTGCCATGTAGAAGGATTTCCTGACCACTGTGGTGATGTGATTAAGGGAGAGACTACGTCCACCTGTGTCCCAAGGTCTCTTATCACACTTTCAGTGTTAAGTAGACTACCGCCCATGTGGTAGTTCATGGGTTTAGAGTTTTTACCAAAGGGGATGACAGTGCACTTTTTGGCATTGAGCTTGAGGCCATGGCTTTGACACCAGGCATCTGTCTCAGTGAGGCCCTTTGTAGGATGTCTACATTGTTAGGAGTTGCGATTATGGCTCCTAGTTTGCAGTCATCTGCGAACTTAGTTAGCCAAAGACCTTCTGTGTTAGCCGGTACTTCAGAGAAGTAGATACCAAACAGGAGAGGACCCAGAACTGAACCCTGTGGTACTCCACTTGTCACTGGTCTGTCGTCTGATTTGGAGTCTGCTACTTTCACTGTGTGGATTCTGTCAGTAAGCCGGTTGGCAACCCATCTAGTGACATAGGGATTTATACCTAGTTTAGAGAGTTTATCTATAATTCCAGAGTGGGGGATGTTGTTGAACGCCTTGGCGAGATCTAGATAGGCTGTGTGAACCACCTTAGCCTCATCTATGGCTTTGGTGACTGCTTCAAAGAAGTCTGTCAGGTTTAGGAGACATGATCTGCCTTTTACAAACCCGAACTGTGTAGGGTCCAGAGTTTGGAGATTTACAATGTCTTTGTTTATGAGTTCCATGATGATACGTTCCATGGCCTTGCAGACCAGGCTCGTCAGGCTAATGGGGCGGTTGTTCCCAGGGTCTGTCGTGGCTCCACCTTTGTGGAGTGGGATAACTGTCACAGTGCGCCATTCAGTGGGTGCAAAGCCTGAGGTGAGGTTATGACTGAACATGGTACTTAGGTGGGGTGCCAGTTCATTCTGTAGTTTGTGTAGAAGGCAGCCTGGGATGTTGTCAGGTCCCATGGATGCTGTGTTCTTGGTTTTGGAGCGTGAGGTTTTTACCTGTGCAGCCGTGATTACAGGAACTTTGCATTCTTCCGGTATAGAGATGGGCTTTTTAGGGGGTGAGAGGGGGGTAAAGTTAGCACTGAACCTATCTGCCAGGATGTTGGCAATACCAGTTGGTTCTGCATATTTAGTGCCATTGTGCTGTAACTCAGAGCAGATCTGAGTGTTGCCATTGAGATTCTTGATATAAGTGTAGAATGCTTTGTGGTTGTCTTTAGAATCCGTGGAGATTTTGTTTTCATAACTAGCTTTGGAGGATGTTATGAGGGATCTCAGCTTCTTACTGAAGATGACCAGGGAGTTCCTCCAATCATGGGATTTTACTCGTTTTTGCAACAGTTTCTTTCTTCTGTTGTAGAGTTTGTGTATGGCAGAAGACCACCAGATTGGCTTCCTTTTTTGGAGGCTAGCATCTTGGTTCTGTTAGGGATAGCACGATTCATGCACTCGTGTGTGTGCTTATAAAGTGCATTTGTGTAGGATTCAGCAGTCATACCTCTATTGTCCATCTGCATGGGTGTCGTAAAGTTTGCCACTTCTGTCTTAAGAAGTGTGAAGTTGGCTTTGGCGAAATTTTTTATGGTTGTTTCCCTAATGGGGGGTGAGGGTGGGATGTGGATGCCTAGGGTAATTAGCTTGTGGTCGGGTCTGACCAATGAGGAATTGACCTCTGGTGTGGAACACCGGTCGCTCAAGTTGGTGATGACCAGGTCTAGGATATTGCTGCCCCTGATGGGGGTGTGAATAAGTTGATCCAAGGCGTTGGAATTTATGAATTCCAGAAAACGTTGAGCAAAAGAGTTGGTACCTGAGTAGTTTTCCAAGTTAATAGTGGGGTAGTTGAAATCACCTATTATTAGGGTGTTGGGTTGTACCCTAATATTTTCCAGTGTATCAAGAAAAGAGGAGTGGGAATCCTGGGGCATGGTAGGGGGGGGGGTCTGTAGCAAGCTACAATCTGGATTGCGCTCTTGTCCAGAGTTAGTTAAACTTGGATAATCTCGGATGCATTATGCTGAGCAACTAGCTTGGAGGTGTGGATATCCTTAATGAATATGGACATGCCTCCACCTTTAGTGTTTCGGTCTGGGTTAGGTGGCCAAAAGGTGTGGTATGAATTATAGCCTGGTAATGCAGGAGTGCTCTCTGGAGCTTTGAACCAGGTCTCTGTCACTGCACAGATGTCGATGTTCTCCATTTTAAGGAGTGCCTTGAGTGAGTGCATTTTGAGGTTTAGACTTCAAGCATTGAGTAGCATTACTCTCAGATTTTGCTTGCTTGTACCTGTTACGGTGACGAATTTGCCATTTGAACCTTGCCTAAAAAAGGAACTATAGGGGTGGCAAGAGCCTTTGCCAGTATCCAGAATCCCAAGGGCGATAGGTGCAGGCCATCTCTGGCAAAGCATCATGGTCTGTTGATCATATCATCCCAGGCAGACAGATACTGGATTCCCTTAGAATGACACCAGAAGCTTAGCCAATTGTTGAAATCAGTCATTTTGTCCTTGTACTGTGGTATCATTCTGGGTGATGGCAGGATGCTACTCAGGGTTAGGGTCATACCTGCCTGAGCTACAAGATCGGAGAGCTCCTCCATGTCTCTTTTCATGTAGTCCAGGGAGGTACGTCTCAGGTCATTCACACCAACATGGACAATGACAGCGTCATATTTGTACTTGTTGTTTCTACCACAAGAAAGGCTTCAGACTTTGGGGACTGCCATCCACTCGCTTTTTATCCCTTCTTCTTCCACTGCTCTAGTTCTGAGAGTCCTGAGCTGCATGGCTTCTTCAGTTCTAATGCTTCACCATGTATGTTTCCACAAGAGAATTTTGCAGTGGCTTCTTCAGGCCCACTGGTTTCAGCACCTCCATGTTCTGCCCAGAACTACAGTCATTACAGACTCGTGCAGATCTCATCTGAGGTGGTGGTTAAAGTCAACATTAATTTCCACAGGAAAATCCTTTGTGATCTCAAACCCAATAACTATAGTGACAATGGATGCCTCCTCTCTGGGGTGGGGAGTGGGGTCATTATGAAGGGAGGATGATCCAAGGTCAATGGTCAGACAGGCCAGTTTACACATAAATGTCTTGGAGTTGAGGGAGGTCCTCCTTATGTTGCAGAAACTTCAGGACCACCTTCCTCAGAGCATAATCTTCATCCGAATGGACAATATGACTGTAGTTTGGTATGTGAACAAGCAAGGAGGAACCAGGTCATACCCATTATGTCAGGAGGTAGTGAGGATGTGGCAATGGACAGTAGCCTCACAATGCTTTCTTGTTCCAACACACATCCCTGAAGATTCGAATTGCCTAGCAGACAGGCTCAGCAAGACTCTTCTCACTGGTGATTCTCAGTCTAGCAGTAGCCAAACATATATTTTATCATTGGGGCACCCATTGCTGAAATCTGTTTGCATCTCCTCATAACACAACGTGCATCAAGTTCTTTGCCTTGAAATCCCCCCCCCCCCAAACTGCGACACTTGCCAAGGGATGCTGTGTCTCATCAATGGCTTCCGGGGATGTTTTATGCCGATCCCCTTCTTTAATTTTCAGGTTTTTGCCAGAAAAATTTGATTTTCCCATTTGAAACCTCATCTACAACAGCCCATTTAGTTTCTGGATCTAATCCCCCCCCCCCCGGGAAGCCTCACCCAGACATTCTTTATCTAAAGTTAACATCTTGGCTTCTCCAGTCTCAGTAAGGGCCAAAGATCAATCTCTCACAAAGAAGGTGGTTAGAATCCTTACAACTTCTCAATTATTCCACATGCAAAATCTATCACAATAAATTTAAACTGTTTTCCTCTGAGCTGACCATCGTAACATTGCCCCATTTTCCACCTCTTTCTCAGGTATCCTCCATGAGTCTGTCTTTCAGTCTGCCTCTTGTTATTCCACCATGAAGGCTTAACTAGTAGTGATCTCTAATTTCCTTGTAAGTTTCAGGGATCACTCTGTCTTAACTTTGTGCAAGGTGTGCAAAGCCTTTCTCAAGGGGATCTTTCTACTCAGACCACCTATCAAAGATCTGCTGTCACCTTAGGATCTAAATCTGGTGTTGGAAGCAATAAACAAAACTCCCTTTGAACCTGCCTCCTCAGCACACCTAAAAATTATTTTCTGAAAAATAATTTGTTTAGTAGCCATCATATTAGCCAGGAAAATCTCAGAACCATAACCCTTATTTTCATCTCTGACAAACATTCACTTTTACAAGGATAGGGTTTCACTCAGAACTAACCATTTCTTTATTCCTAAGGTAGCTACAGAAACTAACTTATAACAAACACTACATTTGCCTTTGTTTTTTTCTGAATTATTCAAACAAAAGGAGTATACATTTTGCATACCTTAAATGTTCATAGACAATTACATTTTTACTTTCGCAAAAGAAAATCATTCAGAAAAGATGATGAACTTTTCATTTTCTTTCTTCAAAATAAATTCAGACAAAAAGTGTCAACAGTCTCTCTCTCTCTCTCTCCCTCCCTCCAGATGGCTGTCTTATTCCCCTTCATTGATGCCAGTCATAACAAGCCATTGCCTGGTAGACCAAAGGCACACTCTACAAGGGCTGTAGCTACCTCTACAGTTTTCTTTAGGTCTTCTTCTATAGACAGCATTTGTGATGCAGCTGCTTGGTCATCTGTGCATACCTTTATTAGCCATTATAAGCCGGACTTCTTATCGAGGGCCCTAGCTTCCTTGACATTAATATCCTAAAAGGTCTCCTGTCATGAGGCCACCCAAGTAGTTTGAAAGTGGGGATTCTGATCTATATATCAAATAGGATGGATTGAATTAATAGGGTAGGAAAGTTATTTACTTACCATAATGCTAGAGCCTTTCATGTGTATGTTTGATACAACAACCCTCCTACTCTCCCCCTTCCTTCTCTTGTAAGACCTGAAGGATTGTTTGTCTCTCCAGTGAATTATTTTCCCTAGTAGCATAGTGATAGCTAGATCTGAAGGTGTCAACTGAGATATCAGGTAGATTGGGAGGCAGATGCATTATGGGAATTAACATTCTTAAGGGTTTCAAGGCTGGAGCAATAATACTGCTGGGTTTAATCCAACAAGT
>NC_056730.1:867561053-867593553 GCF_019279795.1 Protopterus annectens | reverse complement strand
GTTTTACAAAACCTACATTTTCTGTTTCTCCCACATTGTTCAGTGGACTTTGTAAACCAATGTGTATGTTCTCTGCTATCTTGTGCTGCCAATATTAACCTTTTATCTCTTGGTTTGAATTTGCCTCTCCTTAACCATTTCTGCATTCGTTCCTGATCAACATGAGGTTCCTCCAGAAGTTTTCTATACTTGCAACTTTATGCATTTTCCACGTTGCTTGCCTTCTCATCTGGTCCTTCACCTTATATTCTTTCATTTGTTTTTTTAGCACATTCAGTTGCTGCCTGATTTTTATCTACTTGTGGTTTGATTTCCATTCCTGCTTGACAGTGATATGCTTTTGCTAGACTAAGCAGGGAAGTCATCTTAGATTTATTCTCATGTTTCAAAACTTTCACTCCGTTTGGGTCTTGTGAGGTCAGCAGATGTGTGGAGTCCCACAACTGCAAATCTATACATGTAATCAATTTCAAAGAGGCCCATCCCTCCTTTGGAATGGGGAATTTATAATCTTGGTATGCAGTAATTCTTATAAATCATCTGGTGAGCATGAAGCATCCTTCTTGTTTTCCTGTCTAATCTATTCAGCACATTTTGGGGCCAGTCAGTCACTCCAAACCTGTAAGTTAGAACAGGAAGAGCAAATTGGTTTATAGCTTGGATTTTGTTCCTAGATGTCAGCGCTGTATTCAAGATTAATTTGTCTTCTAAAGTATTTCTTACTGAGTTTTATTCGCATTTATTCAAGTTTCATTGTTGATCCTTCATCAGTTTCCAAATATTTATACACTCCCTCTTGCTCAACTTCTTTTATATCTCATTTTTGTCCCAAACTGATGTTTTCTTGGTGCTGCAGTTTTCCTGCTTTAATGGTTGCTTTTGCACATTTATCAAGACCAAATGACATTCTTATATCATCTGAAAGTTTTGACAACCAGCATCTGATGAGCTGAACAGTTTTAAATCATTGACAAACAAAAGATGAGAAGTCGTTACCTTTCTTATTGTCTTTTTTTTTAAAGACAGTGATTTACAGGATAGAAATTTCAACTGAGCAGTGGGAGATGCCTTAAATGTGGGTCTGGCACTAGATTGAGGTCCCAAGGTGGTAACAGATGTTTAATAGGGAAGGAAAACTCCTCTGAGGAAAGCTCTGCATAGTTTATGCATACATACAAATATTTTAAGCAAGGGCATTAATGTCCTTCTAGCCTGCCAATATACCAAAACAGTTGTTCCCATAAGTGTCCAGGCTGTTCTTAAAAACATCTAAACTAGTGCTTACTTTAATATAATTTGGTATAGTCTGTTCCATGTATCAGCTGCTCTCTCAGAAAAACAATTAGTACACTTCTCATTCCTATAGAATCTTCTACAGGTTTTCTGATGATTTTTCTACTACTTTTTGATATCCCCAAACATTCATAGAGGTAGCTGTCTCTACATGCCCTACACACTTGAATAAGATTGCCTCTTAAATTTTTATATATATATATATATATATATATATATATATATATATATATATGATACCGTACAAGTTCAGATATTTTAGTCTTCCATAAAAACTTAAATTTTCACATCCATGGATGCCCTTGGTATATTTCCAGTTTACTCATGATTGTTTTCTTATAAGGTAACCATATTGTTGTCCCATTCTCCAGTTTGGGTCTAATGTAATTAACAAGCAATGACTTCGTCACTTCTGATTTGCTAGACTTTTTAAATCTTTTTATACAACATATAGTTCTATAACTATCACTAACCAATTGGTTGATATGATTAGAAAAACTCAAAGATGGATATAGCCATATACCCAGGTCCTTAAATGAATCTGCAGTTTCAATCACTATGTACAGTAGCATATATTCACTTTTCAATTTATGCCTTCCAAATCTCATATGCTCAATGTATTGATGTATTTATCAGTATATTATTCCCTGTGCTCAAATGGTCAGTTTAGTCAAGTTCTTTTGCAGACATACCCTATCTGTAACACATATAAACAGTTTACCCAATTTCAAGTTATCTGCATACAAAATGTAGAAAAACCTCAGATGAAAAAGGTAGGGCTGAAAGATGCAATCTAAACAAGTATGGGCCTAGGATAGAGACCTGTGGTTCACCCTGATCACAAACAAGAATTTCACCTGTCCAACTGCTGTATGATTTATTTTATTCATTTTATTTTATTTTACATTTGTTTACCTTGAAAGTCCAACTGAGCAGAGCCCATTTCAGTAGAGGCCTAGGGAGAAAAGCTCCACACATAACAGACTACATAACAGTAAATAAAAAATACAATAATTACAATAAGTTCAAAGCAAATACATAAGTTCCCAGACATTTACACAACATTAATACAAAGATAGTTGTAAATTAATAAAGAAGATAAAAACAACAGACATGGACCTGTAAGAAGGTACTTAGATTAGGACAGGAATCAACCTGGTGATATTCTTGTTGTACTAGTTAAGGTGTAGTGAGATAAGGAACACGGATGATGGAGACAGGTAGGGAGGGGGATGTACATATTATGTGTTATGTTTTACTTAGAGTGGATGGAATGAAGAAGAAAGGTGGTGGAGGATAGGAGGGGCAAAATTATTAGAAAGTATGAGAACTACTGCAAAAGACTTTGAAAGTTGAAAAGGAGATTAGTGCATGTTGTGTGTGGCATAATAGCTGAGTATAGGAGAGTACAGGAAAGGATATGAAGGAGCCAGGTTACCTAGGGGTATTGCATGACCCATGTGTCTGTTAAATACTGTTTGAGGTGTTTTTTTTTAATTGGGTCATATTACTTATTGTTCTAATGGTATGAGGGTAAGGCATTCCAGAATTTTGCTGTGTAGCAAGAATATAAGGAGTCACCGGTTGAGTTTGAAGATTTACTAACTTATAATAGTAGCTTATCGGTTGAATGAAGAGTATGGTTATTGGAATATGGCTGGATTAGGTTACGGAGGGCAGGGATTTTGTCTGACTTACTGATTAGTTTATGGGCCATAGGTAGTTGATTATATGTCAAGAGATGAGGAAATTCTAGCCAGGAAAGTGTTCTAAGAGGAATACAGTGATGTGTCCTTTGTGATGAATTTGTGGCAAATTTAGCTATTTTATTGTAGCATGCTTCTCGCTTATAAAGGTCTGATTTTTTTAAGGTTAGTAAGTATGGGACAAGCACAGAGGAGTGTTGAGAGAAGTTGGGTTCTTGCAATAGCTACTCCTGAACTATCAGTTAGAAATGTATTATTTCTGTATAGCATACCCATTTTATTGTATGTTTTCTTGATAATGTGTGAGATGTGCAGATCAAATCTCATTCTATTGTCAATTAGGACACAAAGTAGTTTAGTTTGCCAAGTTCTGTTTGTAAGCCAATATCTAGTTGTTCTAATTTATCGATCAGTGTTTTGTGTATAATCCTGTGAAACGCTGAAGTTAAATCTATATAAATTTCTTCACAGCACAATATTTCATTTAGTTATTATATTGTTATAAAACATCATATGACAGGTGGTAATAGATCTATTTTCATCATATACATTCTAACATATATGGTTTCAAGTCCCGACCTTTCTAATTCTGACAATAACTTATCCAATATTACCTTCTCCATTATTTTTCCTCAACAAGAAAGTAGACGTAAGGGTCTGTATGACTCTGGGTTTGTCCTACTCCCCCTTCCCTTAAAAACAGGTTTAATAAGTGCATGTCTCCAATCTTGAGTTTATACCTTCAAACATCTATCCTACACGGGTCTATATCAGATCATCAAAACGGCTCATTATCGAATGCAGTAACGTCGAACTGCAAAACCCGAACCCTAACAATATCGAAACGTCAAAACAGCGAATTTTTTTCCCAGGGAAAAAATTTGCTGTTCCGAGAAACACACACACTCCACAAGCACAATAAAAAGCAGCAATCCACACACATACATTTAAAAGTTATATCTAACCCTAAAGTCCACTGCACATACACTACTATCTATCCACTTACCTTGACCCAGAGCCTAACCCTAAAATCCATCACTATCGCACACTCACCTCACCCGTGCCCTAACCCCAAATTCTCACTATCGCACACTCACCTCACCTGCGCCCTAACCTTAGCTCACTTAACCCGCCCCAACCCCAAATTCTCACTATCACACACTCACCTCACCTGCGCCCTAACCCTAACTCACTTAACCCGCCCCTTCTGTTGCTTACTTTAAACTAGCCTGAACTGTTTTTTTTTTCTGATTACTGCATTTATTTTTAAATCTGCACTTAAAGTTACATTTAGTCGAATTTAATCGAAAGTTTGCTTGTTTATTTGTTTAATTTAACTGTGGAGGCTGCCCACTAAAGTGTGCTAGCCTGTGTAACTAATTATATATAATAATATATGTATGTGTACATGTTGGAATGTGTATGCAGGTTACTGTAAGTGTGAAATAGTATGGGGTGACCTCTTTGTGTCTGTGTGTCTGTCTGTCTGTGTGTGTAAATGGGTATATGAGAGAGTGTGGGTGGATGCCTTTGCTAATTTGATGCACAAGAGGAAAGACCAGGCATTGTCAGGTTTGATAACAGTGCTTGATTCAGACATACTAATGAGCTGATAATAGGGTCTTTCTCATTGTGGACATACCTGCCTCTGGATCACATTTTTTCACCATCTTGTTACTTGAACGACCTGCATTGTGCACTTAGTGTGAGCAGTGAGAGTGAATACCATGTTGAGTGTTTATTGAATGGATCTCTGATTGGACTTCTACTCAAAGTAACAAAACCCATAAATTCACACTCCCATCCCTCCTAGCCTTATATAGTAGGAATATTTTTCCTGGAACCTTCACTTTCCCCAAATTAACTCACAGTGTATCTCATGACTGATGTTTCCAGCTTCTCTTTGTCTTTGATTAGTTTCCTGTCCCTTGAAGTCCAGGGGCCTTTTCTATGTCCCTTCAAACAATCTACTTTTTTACGATTAAGTTAATTGATTTACTTAGTAAGAAAGCATTGTAGGCATTCAAGTTGTGCCAAATGTTTGGACAGGTATATACCTGCAGGGGCACTATACTTAATGACTGGCCTGATGAGTATGAAATACACTAGCATGATCACCTCCCTGGACTTGGATGCCGTACCCTTATAAGCTGTTCAGTGAAAAAGTACTCTCTTACAGTAGAGGACATGTGGTGATTGAAGGACAGTTCATTGACTCTGTAGGTTCCAAATCCCTAAGTATTGAATCAATTTTCAGTGTGATGGTTACAAGAGACTTCTTGCTTGCTGAAGGATAGTATTATGCATTTCTTGGCATGCAGTTCTTGTCCAGAGTTTTGACACCAGCTATTGGTTTGGGAAAGACTCTGTTGGAGGATCTTGGTGTCCTCTGGATAGTTGATGATGACACCTAGTTTACACTCATCTGCAAACTTTATCAGCCATAAACACTTACCAGTAGCTTTGACCTTTGAAATGGAATGCCAAAGAACAATTACCTAAGGACTGAACCTTAGGTTACTTATGACAGGTCTGTTGAAGGAGGTAGAGTAGCCCATCCTAATTTCCTGGGTTCTAGTTATTTATTTGTAGTTTGTTAACCAGGAAAGTCCATTGGGCCAGTATGAGCCCTTTTTCAATGGAGGCCAGGGGAGAAAAGCTCCATGTACGTACACACAGAAACAATACAAGTAACAATCACATCAAAATTAATACAAGGTGATACAGAAATAAAAGTCAGCAGAAGTTATTACAAACATATAAAAAAATAACAAAACTATAGTATGCCAAAGTTATAGGTTTATAGGTTTACATTTGTAATCCAGTTTTCTACCCAGCAGGTTACATAGGAATTAACATTTAGTTGGGGTAGTTTATCTGTGATACCTGACTAGTGGATCCTGTTGAACACCTTTCTGAAGTCTAGAATATATTGTGTACCAGTTTTGCTTTCATCCATTGCTTCAGTAGCCTTTTCATAGTTGAGAGTTTTCAGGTTTCCTTTGTCATTTTTTTTAATTCCATAATAATTATTTCCATAGCCTTACAGACAAGGCTGGTCAGTTTTATGGGTCTATAATTTTCAGGGTCCATTGACACCCTACCTTGACAGGATAATGGTTGCTGTCCTCCAGTCATCTGACCTAAAGCCTGTTTGCAGATTGACATTAGCCTTTGGGGGGGGGGGCTCTGACAGGTCCTGTTTCAAGCTGGAGAGTAAACAGCTTTGTATGTCTCCATCTCCATAGAAGTAGTTTTCTTGGCCTTGGATAGCACCTTGAGGATTTGTTCATAGGAGATTTGAGGAAAGTGTAGCTGTGGGTATGAGACCTGGGAATGTAGGAGGAGAAGGGGGATTTAATATTTGACTGCATGGGAGGACATGATTAACAAATTGTGTTACCTTGCAAAGAATAGTCTGTGCCTGTCTCCCCTAGTCTTCCAAGTATGGGCTAAAACATCATCCACCCCCTTAGAATCTTTTGTAGGCAATGCCAAATTGATGTACCCACCAACATAACAAATAAAACCCAAAGAAACCTAAAGGTGTTGCTGCTCAGTGCAAGCAGCCTAAATAAAAAACTCCACACCCTACACTGTCTCCTCACTTCAGAGAATATAGACATCTGTGCTGTTACCGGGACATCATTTAAATCTGCAGAAAGTACTCTTGACAGTGCAAGGCTGCATTGCCTTCCACACATTTAAACCATCAGCTGCACAGATAGGGACAAAAGGTGGAGGGGTCTCCATCTATATTGGCAACAAGCATAACTCTAGGTTGGATAAACAGCACAATGCCCTGGAATTTATCCACATGCTAATCACCATAGACAAGGTCCCATACAATATCCTAGAAAGCTGTAGGTCATCCTGTATATCCCTAGAATCCCATAGCTCATACCTACATCTACTGGAGATACTCTGCATTAAACCAAATACCCTATTCATGGGAAACTTCAACTACCCCTCTATATACTGGGGAAACATACACTGCCTCATACTCGCAGACACAAAGATTCCTGGAATTTATTAACATAAATACCCTTAACCTGATAGTGTACACACTCACCAGAGCCTCAAACTTACTAGACCTGGTACTCACCAATATGAGAAAGTACTGCCCCCCCCCCCCCGTGTCACATCATCATTGTTGAGTGAGGTCAGACCACAAAGCTATTTTCTTCAAAATAAAAATCACCTTAGTAACCCCAGCAAACCATCTAACAGTTAGGGACTATTCCAAAGCAAACTACATCCTGTTAAGCAATAGTTTATCAAAATTCAGTACAAAAATTAAATGGCATACAAGGCATTCTCCAACCTGTTATTGATGGATTTACTGCACATCAAGTCAAATGGCATCAGAAATTCTCAGTCTAGGGATCTAAACCTCTTCTACAACTTTGAAAGAATGATTTGGAGGGACAGGTCTTTCTCGCAGAGGATACCACTGCTGTGGAACAGACTTCCCATCCACATAAAATAAAGTTCATCCCTGTCCATATTCAAGCATAACTTAGATCTACAGATGGGAAACAGAAAATTTACCCCAGGACTGCCCCATGTACTACTGGTGGACAGAGGCAGATCCTAAATACTTGGGCCCCCCCAAATTATCTACACTATGATCCTAGTTATTCTTATTATGGGAAATATATAATTATTGACCCTGGGCTGGGTAAGGCCAATCTATAACCAAATGAAATAGGTTATTTTGAGTACAAAAAAATGAGATTGGCTAGGTTTAAAATGGTCTGCAAGGGCAGCTAGCCTAGTACTGACCTGTGAAGTAGTTCACAACAAACTATACAGAACTATTCACACTCACAGAGACCCTCTACAACCATGGTAAATGGCTGGATAGAAGCTGCTATACCTACTAGAAGTAAGCCCAAAACAAAATAAAAACAAACCACAATGGTGGAATCCTAACTTGTAAGTAAGGGGCATGGCATCCTGGTCCAAGGAAGTCATAGCATCACTTTATTCAGCCATTATCAGACTCATCGGCGAGTATAATGCCCCCTTTGACATATACTTGACCAAGCATATGCAACAGATGAAACATCCACAAAGGTTATGTACCATGAGAATCCAGGGTATAAACACATTGTCCTATATGGATCACCTTAAAGCCCTATGCCTATACTCTGTCTGAGAGATGGTCTATACCTGGCATACAGGTCATCCTTGGATGTAGCTGTGATGGACCTTTTGCACATCTGCAAAATGAACAGCATCAGAACCATAAGATCCAAAAATTTAAATTTTTCTTGTGACATAAACAAGACATGTTGGTGAGACAGATATGTGTGTCAGAGGATTCCTTTGCTCTGGAACAGGCTCCTCTAACACTATTTAAGCCCAACCTTGACCAATGGATGGAAAATGTCTGTGATAGATCGAGGCAGACAGTAATGCCCAAACTAACATTAACCCCCCCCCATAACATCTAGAAATTCCCTAACTAACATACCACTTCTTAATAAACACCCATGATACATAAGGGCACAATTGGGTTGGATTTCACTAGACTTATAAAGGCCCTGGTGGTCGCTAGTCTAGTATACAGATGATTGCAAGTTGGGAGCTATTATTAACTCCCCAAGTGATGTTGACATCCTACAGAATGTCCTCACTGTGACCAACGACTGGTGTCAGAACCATGGCCTTAAGCTCAATGCCAAAAAATGTGTTATCATCCCCATGAATTACCACATTGATGGTAGTCCACTGAACACACAAGATGTTATAAGAGATCTGGGAACACAGGTTGACAGCAACCTCTCTTTTGATCACCATATTGCCACTGTGGTCAGACAGTCCTTCTATGTGGCACATCTCATTAATAAGGGTTTTGCATCCAGGAAGAAAGAGGTCATTGCCTTCCTCTACTCTTCCCTCATTAGGCCAATCATTGAGTACAGTGCCCCATTTGGCATGTACCTCACTAGACACCTGCAACAACTGGAGAGGCCGCAAAAGTACCTCACAAAGAGGATCCTAGGCCTTAAACACCTGTCCTATATGGACACATCTGTTATTAGCAGATTGGTTGGGGCCTGAGGAGAAAAGAGAAGACCTGAATTCAGTTAGATTTATTTTCTCCACCAATGCAGGTCCCTTTTTTATGAATCCCATAACCAGAATCTGAAACTCCAGAGGATGCAAATGCTGGGTCCTTGTGTTTTCTAGAAACCATTCTATCTTTCTCATATGTAACCTGGCTAGAGGTATCATAAGAACTACTGAAGCCACAAACCTTAGAATCTTGAGAAACTCTCCCCCAGAAGTCTGAGACTGACTGGAGAAGTTCAGGAAAAAATCCTGATAAAGACCCATCTTGCCTTGTTTCAAAAAGGCCTTTTGGAAAGAAGAACCTATAAGGCATCCCAAAAACATAATCCTGTGAGATGGAGTCAAGGAGGATTCTGCAGTATTTGGAAACCTAGATTAACATGGGTTATGTCCATTTTGACCAATCTTGACAACTGAATAAATTTGCAGCAAAGATAATCTAAAAAAGAAAAATGTGAATGCCATTCAGTCTGCAATAAACTATGGGCCCAGAGATTTACTGAATATTTTTGGAGCTGCAGATAAACCAAAGTGTAACGCAGAGAACTGATATTATGACCCAGAAACAGAAAACCTTGAGCACTGATAATGAGACCCAGAAACAGAGAAACTTAGAAATTCCTGAACCCTATGATTATGTGAATGTGTAGATAAGCATCTTATAAATCTAGAGTTGCCAAGTAACTTGTGAGGAATAAGGAGTAACAGGTCCTGCAAGGTCAACATTTTGAACTTGGGAACTTTCGCATACAGATTCATTAATGATAGATCTAGTACTGGTTTCCAACAGGCCTTTTTGGTTGGTACCAAAAACATTCTGGAGTAGAAGCCTTTGCTCCAGTGATTTATACTCTCTGGGTATGAAATGAACTGAAACCTTAAACACTTGTCCTATATGGACAGACTCAAAAAACTAACTATTCTGTCTCATATCACCTACTTAGAGGTGATCTCTACTTGACTTACAAAGCCATGTCTGACCCAGCTCTGTTAGAAATGCTACATCTAAAGAAATCCCAATCCCTCCACACCACAAGCTCCAGAGACCTCAACCTCATTACCACAATCAACAGAACATGCTGGAGGTTCAGGTTCATAACCCAGAGACTGCCCTTGCTATGGAATAGGCCTCCCATACATGTCAAGCAGACTGCCTCACTGGCCCTCTTCAAGAGAAATGTTGATGAGTGGATGGGAAACAGAAAATTCACCCCGGGGATCACTCCAGCGGCTCTACTCGACAGAGGCTCTGGAAACTAAGGTCAGGTGGCATGATGCCAAGGTAATCCTATGGGCTAGCCTTGTAAAACGCTCCAAGGCCATTAGCCTAGTACACACCTACGAACCTATAAGAACCTCAGGAAAAAAAGTGCTGTTTGGTTCAGAAGGTGAGGAATAAGTTCTCTGAAAGGAGGTTTTTGTATCCAGTGCCATAGGAGTCCAAAACAATCTTTTGACAAAAAAGAATGTTGAAGGCCAGTTTTGGGACAGGTTTGAAGAGATATAGGCAGGGGAGAGGGAAAAGGATAATGAATGCTGGCACAGTCATACTGTATTATTGCTTTGCCCCTTTTTCCTGAAAAGACCCCATTTTGTTGTTGTTGCCCCCTGGCCATCTCTCTCTCTTTTTTTTTTTTTTTGCATTTTGTTTGCTAGGAAAAGATTAGTTTTGTATATTTAGCTTTTTGTAAGAAGGAAGACTGTGGGATCTGTACTGGAGTACATGAAAAAAAAAATCATAGAAAACTTCTGAATCATTTTCCCTCTCTCATCATATTGTTTGAGAACATGGGTAGCAGAAGAGCCAAAAATACCTCCTTATCTGAAGCTGAATCCAAGATTTCAGACTTTACCTCATCATAAACAGTTTGCTTCAAAAAGAACTTTCTTCAGATGGAAGAGTGGAAGTTAATTCCGTCAGACTGTCAATATGATAAAGTATTTATTTCCACATATATGGCTGGTAATTCAGAATTGTAAAGGTTAAAGTGGAAGAAGAAAAAAGAGGTTATGTCTTACCATAATATTCCATCTGTGTTGTCAATCTTCACCAATCCTGGACAGTGAGTTTTGGTTCTGAACCTCGGAACTGAATCAGCCATATCTTCCAGCTCGCTCTCTCCAAATTCTTGTGCCATAACACTCCTCTCTGAAATTACATCAGATCGAGTTTGCTCAAGAAAGTAGCAGATAGACATGAAGAAATTATGGTTAAATGATAGACATAATAAAGCTAGGCCAGATAGGAGTCCTTAATAAGAAACTAGCTGAGGACTAATTCGGTCTACTAAGAGTCTCAGGATGGGGGAAGGAGGGTGGGGATGTCAAGGATTGGCGAAGCTTGACATGGAACATTATGGTAAGACATAACTTCTTTATCTGATGATGTCAGTCTTCACTCAGTCCTTGACAGTGGGACTGAATCCTCAGCTGCTTTAACCTTGGGAGGTGTCAAGGAAGAATATTCCTAAGCACCATAGAGCCAAAGGATGCTTGTCCCCTTGAAACCCAATCCAATTTGTAATGAGTGATAAAGGTATGAAGAGAAGATCATGTGGCTGTTGCACAGATGTCGTCCAAAGATGCTCTGGCATGAAAAACAGCAGATGTTGCCACTGCTCTTGTTGAATGGGCTTGAACTGGTTTTGGAAGTTGGAGTCATTTACAATGATAAATGAACATGATGCAGTCTGTAAGCCATTTAGCCAAGGTAACCTTAGAAACTGGATTACCCAGATGGAGGAAAGAGAATGCCACAAATAATTGATCTGATTTCCTAAAATCCTTAGTCCTGTGAAGATAAAAATGTAGTTGTCTGCGCACGTGAAGTAAATGAAGGGCATATTCCCCTTTATTAAAAAAATTAGGGATAAAACTGGCAATTACAGAGACTGATTAATGTTGGTTTCAGAGACAACCTTTGGTAAGAAAGATGGATTTGTTCGATGTGCAACTCTATCTTTGTGAAATATTAAGTAGGGTGGTTTGCATGATAGAGTCTGAAGCTCAGATACTCTTCTGGCAGAAGTGATAGCCACCAAAAATAAAGTCTTCCAAGACAAATGTTTTAAGTTGCAAGTTGCTGATGGTTCAAAAGGAGTCATAGTAAGGGCCTGAAGAACAAGAGTTAGATCCCAAGGGGGAGCAGGTTCTTTAAAAGGATGTCTTATCATTAGGAGTCCTTTTAAGAAGGCTTTACAAAATTTGTGTAACATTAGAGAAGTACCATTCAGTTCTGAAAGTTTGAAATCGCTGGTAGATTAATTTTAATTGTAGATGTAGAGGAACCAGATTGGTAAAGTGTAGCTAAAAAATCCACAACTTCATGAACAGGACTGGTACAAGGATCCAGTTCTTTGTCCAGTGCCCATTTAGCAAAATTTTCCCATTTGATTTGATACAGTTTCCTAGCAGAAAGTTTGTGATGAGCAACAATAATTCATTGGACAGGAGAAGACAGAAAAGGATGCCTGGTAATCATGGGAACTGGAGAAGCCACTCAGTGAGCTGAGATGTTGGAGATTCAGATGAACCATGCCCTCTGGGTGAGTTAACAGTTCTGGAGTTGGGTTTTTGTATTAAATGAGGCCAAAGGAAGGGAAACCAAACCTGTCAAGGCCAGAAGGGGGCAATGAGGATTACTGAATTTTCCATCCTTTTGGTTTTCTTTAGGAATTGCGAAATGAGTGGGGTTGGGGGAAAAGCATATAGCAGACCGGGAAGTTAATTGTGGAGAAGAGCATCTCTGGGTGATTCCCCCAGAGGGCAGAGTAGGGCAAAGTAACTTCTGCACTTGTTGTTTAGGGGAGAGGCAAAAAGGTCATAGCAAGGTTGGCCCCAGTGGCGAAAAATCTTGTTCATCACTAAAGGATTGAGAGACCATTCATGAGGCAAGAGAATCATTCTGCTAGTGAACCTATGAACCAGTTTGTCCACTATTACATTGGAGCTCCACAGAATATGCATTGCTGTCAGAAAGCAATTGTAAGAAATCGCCACTGCCAAACTCTGAGTGCTTCTTGACAAAGCGGGTACGATTTGTTTGTTTATATTCCAGACTACCGACATGTTGTCTGTCTGAATCACTACTTTCCCAAGAGGAAGGGCATCTGGGAATGCTTACAACATTAACAGCACTGCCCTCATCTCTAGTACATTGATGTGCAAGTTGGCCTCTAATTGGGATCACGTGCCTTAGACTGTTCTCCCCAGATAATGCCCCCCCCACTCTATCTGAGAAGCATCCATGGTTACTATGGCTTGGGGCTGTGGAAGTATGAATGGCCGACCCAAGAGAATCTGGCTGGAGTGTAGCCATCACATGAAGTCCTGTTTGCATCAATTGGTAATCAAAATTAGCTGAGACATTGGTTGGTGCATCAGGATCCATTGGGAAGCTAGTAACCATTGCAAGATTTGCATGTGATACCTCACCAGGGGAACAAGACTGATTGATGCTGCCATGGAGCCTAATGCTTGAGCAACTAGCTTTTCTGGGATCCTGTTCCTCTGTACAGTTTGTTTTCCTTGGGATCTGATGCATTGTAGTCTTTCTGGAGGGAGAGTCGCAATCTCTGAAACAGTGTTTAAATGAGCTCCAATGAAATCTAGTTGCTGAGAAGGCTGAAGTCTGGACTTTTTGAAATTTACTGTTCTGCCTAGAGATGTACAAAGATGTATGGTGTAGTCTCTTGCCCATTCTAAGTGACACCTGGTGGTAGCAGTGAGGAGCCAGCAGTCGAGATATGGAAATACTCAAAATCCTTGCAGCCTTAGATGAGCTGCTACCACTACCATGCATTTGGTGAACACCCTGGGGGCTGTGGTGAGACCAAAGGGCAGTGCCCTGAATTGGAAATGACTATCTCCTAGCTAGAAGAGCAGAAACGTCCTGGAGCTCTTTTCCATTTTTATGTGGTAATAAGCATCTTGGAGGTCTATAGAGCACATCCAGTTGTCTTTTTCCAAAAATGGAAGTATCGACTGAACCAAGACCATTTGGTTTGCTGAACTGCCATGTTGAACTGGCTGAGATCCAAGGTGGGCCTCCAGTTCCCTGTTTTCTTGGACACTAAAAAGAACCTTGAGTAAAATTTGGATCCTGTTTGGTCTGGTGGGACTTTTTGGATGACTCTTGTCTAGCAGTTTTTGAATTTCTAATACTGCTCCTTCCCTGTGACTGGTGGTACATCCAGGAGTTTTGTCTGGGGTTAATGATAAATTCTGTAGCCTCTGGATATTATTCCCTGCACTCATTTGTCTGTAGTTAACATTTGCCAGTTAGATTGGTGCAGAGAAAGTTGTCCCCGACTGCCTCCAGAAAAGGACAATTGTGCGCTCGATCAGGGGTGCTGGTAGGAAGTATCAGACAAAGAGTCTCTGGATCCCTGATTTTGCAGTCCATTTCTGCCAATGGAGCAGTGTTTTCCATTACTTCCCCCTCTGCCCCAGGGAAAGTCCTTGCCTTGTGAATCTTGGAAAGGCCTTTTGGATTTTTTAAACCATAGTCTCCAACTTCACTGGTTCCCAGAGTACGGTCTCTGAGGAGTGGAGAAATGTACGTCTACAGCAGAAAGGGTCTTGCCATCCTCTTCATATCTGGCTAGAGTATCTTTTACCTTGGGACCAAAAAGGGTAGATCCGTCAAACTGAGGGTTGATGATTGACACTTTAAATGGCTCTGCAAAGTCACACAAGCGCATCCAGGAGTGCCTTCTGATGGCTATGCCTGAATCCGCTGCCCTAGTCATCCCTTGAGCTGCATGATCATGAGCCTCATGGACAAGTTAGAGATTGCATCAAGGGCTGCAAGCTGAAAGGTAACTGTCATGAACCACTTCAGCCACTGCTCCTGAGAGGGTATCTGAAAGCTCTTTGATCAGATCCCTCTGTAATCTGGTAAAGTGCACCATATAATTTAAGGAACTGACAGCGAAGGTCGTTGAAGCATAAACATGCTTCCCAAATCTATCCAACGTCCTAGACTCCTTGTTAGGAGGATGGATAGTCAGACTTCCTCAGCAAGTTCCTTTTTAGTGGCAGCCACTATCAGAATGGCATCAATAGGAATCCCTTTGGATCAGTGTGGTTCATCGTAAGGGGCAGATAAGATACGATCAGGTCTCTTGGGTATCGGCTCTGACATTGGGCATCTTCCACACCTGCTGAGCAATCAACTTAATGAGATCATCAGCAAGAGGAGAGATCCAAGAAGTAGAGGAATGGGCAAAAAACGTCTCCAGGTATACTGATTCCTCTGAGGAAGGTTGAATAGAGGTCCAGCCACACCTCTGTTTCAGGATTTCTAGGATGTCCCCAAAGGAAACATCAGGGGGTGACCTGGGGGAACCTTCCCCCATAAAAATCAGTAACTTCAGTCAAGGACTCCTCCAGGGAGTCCAGGTGCTTCCTCTTGCATGTCTTCTTCATAGGCACTTTCTCGGGGAGATGATCCAGGGAAGTATCTGAAGAAGAGACCACTAACGTGGGTGTCATCTGGGACTTTTGTGCCTTCTGTTCTGGGGATGAGACTGATGGTAGCTCAGGCCGAGGGGATGCAGAAATTTGTTCCAACAGGGATGGCAAAGACTGGGAGTCCCCAAAGGACAAAACCTTCTCCATGATCCAGAAGGTCAGGCCCCCAGCAGAGGGATGGGAGCCTGGAACCAATATAGACTCCTTCGGAACTGGGGTCACACCCTGCACCAAGGGGGCAGCCTCCGGAACAGAAGCCTGGGTCGAAACTACAAAGGCCGAAGAACTGAGGGACATGGATGGTTCCAAAGGAAAGGAAAGCAATCCGTGCACCTCAGACCAGACTAGAAAGTCTCGACCTTGGGAGACCTCCAGTGCCAAACACTCAGAGGAACTCAAGACAGCTCTCAGAATCAGAGAAGAGGATGTTACCAGACCTGAGACAGTTGACACCAGGAGAGTCGGAACCAAGGACTCCAAGGATTCAGCAAGAGTTGGAAGAGGAGGGCATGGATGGGTCACAGATTGGCTGGTTCCAACACCAGTGTGGCTAGGAACAGAGGACAATCCCCTTGCTGTCAGAAGCTGATCTACCAGTCTCAAAATATCGGCCTCAGATAGACTCTTAGCAGATCAAATTGAAGCAGATGAAGGAGACTTAGGGGGCCTCACTTACAAAAAAGGGGCTTGGTGGCATGTCTTTGAAGGGGTCGATGGTAGGTGAGTAAGTTGATCTTGGGAGTGGAGGCAGTCCTGAATGTTTTGGCACCAAAGAAACAGTGGGTGCCAAAGAAGTAGCTGTTGGCTCTGAAGGAGATTTAGTTTTGGAACCATATAAATCTTGCAGTGCCAAGAAGCTCCTCAGTACCAAGGTTGATTCAGGTAATTTTCTTGACAGATCCAAAGAACTTGGAACTGAAGAAGGCCTTTCCTTTGAAGTAGAAGATGAGGAGGATGAAGATGTGCTAGCTTTAGTCCTGGACTCAGAAATGGCCTCATCAAATCCAGATTTAAGGATTCCTTTCAAAATTAACTTGTTCTTTCTCTCAGTTTAAAGTACAGGTTGCCCGTGACAGATTGAACAGTTTTCCTGGAGATGAATCTTCCCCAGACAATATACACACAAGGTATGCTCGTCAGAGTTAGGCATTTTACACTGACACTTCTGGCATCTTTTAAAATTGGAGGTGTCCTTAGAAGACTTAGGAGAAAGTTGTTTTTCAGCCATAATGAAGAATGTAACAATAAACTCTGAGAGACTTACACAATAAGAAAGAAATACTTACGGAAAATAGAGATTTTTTTTTTAAAGTAGACAGAGAAACAGGAAATACCAACAATGGTACTTAAAAATGTAAGAATGTACCAACAATGGTACTTAAAAGGTCTACCAATGATAGATAGAAGAGAAAAGAATCTCAGTAACACACTAACACCAACTAAAAGAGGAGCGGGTAGATAGAAGGGAGACTAACAATAGATAAAGTAAATATAAGAAAAGAATGTTTTAATAAAGAAAAACATTACTATAACAGTCAAGACTTGAGAGCAAGAGAAACATGTCTGGTCTGTGAAGCAGCAAACAAGATCTGAGGTAATTTCAGAGAGGAGCATTATTGGTAGTGCCTGGCTAGAGAGTTTGGAGAGCACGAGATGGAAGATATGGCTGAGTCAGTTACGAAATTTGGAACTGAACCCACTGTCAAGGATTGAGCGAAGATTGACATCAGATCATTCTCTTCCCTACATGGTCCAAAACCTTACCTTCCTTAGCAGGTGCAGAGTTAGCAAAGGGGACCAGCCTCTAGCCAGATGGGATACAGTTGCAGCTGGATACGCTCTAAGAGGAGAGAAAATAAATGTATTAAACTGAGGTAACTTATACAGCTTATATGCTTTTTTAGAGACTAATGGATGGGTATTAGGATGATCACAGACAGCAGTCCACATATTCTTCAAGGCTGGTAATAAAGGAGGGATGGGAGTGGGACGAAGTATATCCATTTGTAATAAATCATAATATCTCCCAAGTTCAGGAGGAACATCAATTTGTTCCACTAAAATACCTCAGTCGTCCTGGCAATGGCATGATTAAAAGAAAATTCCTGTATAGGTGGAAAAGTACTAAATTTTTCATCACTCAGAGAGTTGAGCTTGGGAACATTTACTTCCAATATCATAAAAATGCATCTATTTTCAATGCCTGCAATCTTTATCCAAATAACATTCATTAGACCCTATTTATTCAGGAATAACTTTATAGGGATGCCCATCTGCAACGGCTTGTGTGTTCCAGGATTAAGTGCCAGTAATGCCTGCTTAGTTAAGGCAAGGAACTCATCTTTTTTACATTAATATCATCATCTGAAAAACAATATTTAACTTTTTGCTTTTCCTTAACAGGAGTTCCTGCAAAAGATGACCAACTTGAAGGAGGGACATCTGTACAGTCTTACAGTCTCTTGTTCCAGCTGCCCCAAGAAGAACCTCCTGGAGTGTCTTGTACAGCTATAGAATATGGTTCTCCCATGCCCATATCAGACACTGGAACAGATGAAGAGGATGTTGTTGAACCCTGGTTCATGATGGTTGAAAGGACTACAACAGGGAAAGCTGGAAAAGTAAGTGAGTGGTCTGAGGAACAACCAATGGCCACTGCAGGTTCACCCACTACTGTCTGAGATATAGACTGAGTCCTCAACAATGGCACGGACTCCTTGGTAAGTATTTTTGTTTCTTCCTAGGTACTTGCAGGAGAAGAGACAGCTGGACCAGAGTAAGTATGTATGCTGTAACTAGGGAAAAAGCACCAAAACTGATATGACTACCAGGAGCGAATCGGTCATAAGGTAAGTTGTCAGTGAGTGTTCACAACCAGCACACTTACACTCAACACTTTCCCCAGTCCCTTCAGTTATAAAAAGTAAAAAAAAGAGAACAGTATTCTCCTGTCAGTACTGTTCTGACGCTCACAGACACACTGTGACAACCTACCTGCCAGTCTGATTCTGTCAAAGTGTATGCACCACAATGATACTGAAAAACCTGCCCATTCCTCTATAAACGTTTCTGTTCCACAGAACTCAAGGTTTATACAAGCAGTACATAACCTTCCACAAAATTAGCCCAGTCACGTAAACAAACACTTTAAAAAGCAACAGTGGTCTCTGACAGGAAACTTCCAATATTTTAAAAAACACCAGGATTCTTAAAGAAGAAATAATGCTTCCTGTCAAAAAAGAGAAAATAAACATTTTTTTTTGTAAGGCCAAGAATGTCTGAATAGAGCAATTGCTTAATTAGGACTTACCAGCCAGAAATGAAGTTCTTAGCCAATCACTGCTCCTGTGAAGACCAAGAGATGCTTCTTCTCATGATGGCAAAAAAGTACCACAGAAAGCTTTACTCTGATTGGTTGTCTTCCTTGGGATTAGCCAATCAGCAGTCAGACTAACTGCAGAGCTTTTGAAGCTGGCTGGTTGATGTTTTCTGGGCAGGAAACAACCCATATAACCTAAAGGTTACTGCAGCAGTAGGACTGATGATCCTAAGCAATTCAGTGTACAAAAAAAAAAAAAAACTCCCTGACTGTTCCAAAATAATTATTTCAGTCACAAAAATAAAAAAAAATTATGCAAAGAGAACATATATTTCACAAAAATAGCCTCTAATTAGCTAAATAACATGGGTATCTAAAATAGCAGTCCCTGATAGGAAAAAAAAGTTAGGTACTCACTATAATGTTCCATCTGTGCTGTCCATTTTCATTTCTTTTCAACTGATGGATCACGGATCTGACTCAGCTGCTTCTACCAGATCCCCTGATCCAAAATTCTCAAGCTCCTCCTTTTACCCATAATACTCCACCAACCTAACATATCTCAGATCAAGTCTGCTGCCTCTAGAGATAAAGGGACAATATTTTGAAGAAATTAATAAAAGAATGAGAAGAGCAGCTGGAGCTCAAACAAGGAACAAACGTTCCCAAGAAAAACTCTTAGGTTTTTCTAGAAGCAAAGAGAAGGGGACAGATGAGTGGGAAGTTGAAGAATGAAAATGGACACCACAGATGTAATGTTATGGTGAGTGTGAAGACCCACCACTGCCAACCAGTAATCAAGAAACCTCAATCCTCACCAATGGCAACAGTGGAGGATGTTCACTGGAAGGATAACAGGTACACGCACAGTATTTCCAGATGCAGCTCTCTGCATCAAGTGCAATTTCTTTTAAGAGCACACAGAGACCACAGTCAGTCTGGGACTGGTTTCTCCCTCTTCCTCCAGATCCCAATAAGACTCCCCACTGGCACAGCTATAGAGTTGCAATCTCAGCTGAGTGACCTAGCCAAAACCTCCAGCACCCTCTCTGTCCAACCAGTGTTTTGTGTCCCTGCCCAAGTAGCTGACACACACATTCTTTGAGGTTTGAGTTACACACACACACACACACACACGCACACCTGGAAAAGGCTGGCACAGGTCTACTTGTTTTGCCCCCTTCTGCCCAGACTACAAGGTAGTTACTCCTGCCATCAGTCACTCCTTATCAGCTACTTTATGACCCTTAGAGTGTCAAATTTTACTGTGTAATAATACTAATACAAGTGGTAGTTTGATGAAGAGAAAGGCTATTAGGAGTAGCCCACAGAGTGTCACTAAATAAATATGCAAGTACTCTCAAAGCGTAGATATCTCTACACAGATCAGCCACGATGAAGAGATTAAATATATTTAATAATAAATAAAAGAACAAGACTATACTAAATACATATTCACAGTGACTTCAGAGTTCAAAACCACAGGAAAAGGTCTGGTTTATTATCTTTTAGAATTGGTGTTATGAGAGAATGTTTCCATGAGGGTGGTATTTTTGCTTCTGACTGGACTTCTAGCAAAGTTTTATGAAAAAGGGAGATTACTGTTGAAGGGAAGAGTTTGTAAATTTCCGTAATTATACCATCTATCCTTGGAGCTTTGTTAGATTTACTTTCTTTTATCTTGTCAACAATTTCTTTGTATGATATATTTTTTTGTAGGTCTATTTTTAAGTTTTCTGGATTTTTTTATATTGATAAGGTTTGTATCTAAGTTTATTTGGTTGGTATCTAAATCTTCTTTTTTTAACAGTTTTATTGATTTTGATTATAATGAAAACAATCACATAGACATATATAAGATAATTTACATTATAGATTTACAAATTGATAACATATTTAAAGCATTTAAATATGAATATACGAATAACAAAGCAAACAAACTAATGTACATAGACATCCAGTATTTATACATTAACATACACTATAACCTTCCTTTTGTAACTTGTTCTCATGAATGACAAGAAAAGTCAATTACCTTTATGCAAAATGATCATTTTTTCAAACATAAATTCGGAAGACAGGTAATAGTGCAAAGGAACGAGTGTAATGTGAACGTTTCAGGCTTGATATTCACTCAAGCATCCAGTTCCAAATCTGTTAACATAAGTACGTTTATTGACATATAAAAACAAAAACAAATAGAACACGGATAAGCGCTTTCACTAAGGTTAGCTTCTTCAGATCCTGCAGACAGTGAATAAATGCAGCACATTTTATAGTGAACGTAATAGAGTGATTGAAGCAATTAAATGAATTAATTAAGTACAGCTTGGTTACAGTCACATAAATAAAAGAAGCAGTTATATGGCTAAAATATGTATACATTTTAAAAAAGGGAGTGTATGTACATCACATAGATAAAAGAAAGAGTTTGAATCTCATAAGTGTAAACATAATATTTATACATTTAAAAACATGAGACATATATATATCAGATCATCTTTATGTATAATTAATGATACTAGTGAAGTCTGTGCATAAGTAGAAAATATATATATATATGTATAAAATCATCATCTTGTAAATTTATATAAAATATATATCTGTATAAGAGGTGATAGTATATATGATAAATAAATAAACAAATAAATAGACAATTAAGTATACTAGTTTAAATAAATGTATTAATGCATGGTGATACATGGTAAAGCTTGTGTATATGACCATGAATGTGTTCAGTTTATACATATTAAAGTTATAAAAAGATGTAATATATAACTATATATATGTATAATATGTATGTAAGAATTGTGAATTGTAAATAAATAAATAAATAACTGTTAAATAAATAATTGTGGAACGTATGGTATGTATATATGTATATGTGAATATAAATATATATATGTATGTATATGGGAGAAAATATATATATAAATATAAGTATAAATATATAAAGAATATAGATATGTCTAAAAACAAAGTGAATATTGGAAATGTTTAAAACTAGAAAAGTGTTAAAAAGTGTATATGGAATGTTGAGAAGATTGGAGGGTGTGAATATGATATTGAATGTGGTTGCTGAAAAATGTTTAGGTGTATGTTAAAATACTTCCTGAGACTGATGAATGATGGTGTGTAAAGTTGCTATTAGGTGAAATAAATGTATATATTCTTGTATGTTTGGTTGGAGGTGAATATATATATATTCATTTATTTAATATGTCTACGTTGTTTAAGATAGGGCTTTATTGATGCCCTTTCATTTAGACCATGTCCTTTGTCTGCTCTGAGTTGGATAATCCAACCGCTTTCCCTTCCTTCTGTGTGGCATCTTATGTTCCCTCCCTTTCATTTGGTATTATTACTTCCAGCACTCTGAATGTGAATGTGTGGGAGTCGCCTACCTGCATTATGTGTTTAGCTAAAGCATTGTTGAGATTTTTCTTTCTGATGCTATAACAGTGCTCCCTCATCCTATCACGTAGGCATCGATTAGTTTTGCCTACGTAGAATGAGGAGCATAGTGTACATACTGCTAGATACACCACATTGCAGGTCATACAGTTGGCATCTACAGTAATGTGAAATTCTTTGTTCAAATCAGGATGAATAAAAATAGAATCAGTATTTATTAGGGAACAAAAATTGCAATGTCCGCATGGTCTGGTGTTCCCATCTAATGGTGTATCTTTTCTGTCCTTATTGTAACATAACAACCTTTTTAAATTTCTTTTGTTTCTGTATAGGAACGATGGGTTATCACCTACTATACCCTTAATTCCATCATCGGACATTAAAATATCCCAATGTTTGTTAATAATATATTTGATTTCATTATTGTCCCTTGTAAAGTATGTAGAAAATTTTACTTTATGTGGATTTGAAACATTAATGTTATCTTTTGTAGTATTTGGTCCAAAGTAAGGTGCACCTCTATTTGCACGTGTATCTACTGTTATCTTTAGATGTTCCATTATTTCATTGTAACTATATCCCCTTTCTAATAAATTATTTTTTAAAACATTTAAGTCACTTTCTAAACCAGTCTCAGTTGAATTCATCCTGGACATTCGAAAGGCTTGACCCTTCATGATGTTTTTAAAAACATATGTTGGATGCATACTATTTCTAAATAAAAGCATGTTCCGATGACAGTTTTTCCTGTGGATGCCTGTATTGATTATTCCACATGGTAATTTTTCAATAAAAAGGTCTAAAAAATCAATCTTGCTTATGTTCCATTTCGCTGTAAATTTTAAGCAAGTATTCATATTATTCACAACAGTGATAAAATTATGTAAATCACTCAATTGACCATCCCATAAAATAAATAAATCATCTACAAAGCGCCGGTAAAATTGTACATTAGATTTAAATAGCATGTCCTGAAAAAGGACTGTTTCTTCCCATTGGGCCAGGAACATGTTGGCGTAGCTATTGGCACATGGAGTGCCCATAGCTACGCCATCACACTGCCTGTAAATGTCATTGTCAAAGATGAACACATTGTTTTCCAAAATTATTTCTAAAAATATGTTATCAAATCAATTAAAATGTCAGAGTATTCACTGTGATTTTTCAAGTAAGAGCTGACAAACGTAATTCCCAAGGCATTGGGAATTACTGTAAAGAGTGATTCTACATCTAGAGTAACAAAAATTAAATTTTCTATCGATGAGCAACCCTTTAAGTTGTCGTATAAATCTGCTAAAAATTGCTTTGAGTCACGCAACACATATGGATTAGTGTCGAGAATACATCTTAGGTGTTTTTCAATGAAAACTGATAAGTGTTCAGTCACCCAACCTCTTCCTGAGACTATTGGTCTCATTGGTGGGTCAGAGGAATTTTTATGAATTTTCGGTAGGCCCTGAATAATTGGGATGGTGGGTGTTTCTATATGTAGATATTCATATAAATTTTTGTTAATTAGGCCGCTTCTGTAGATGTCTGATAAAATATTGTATATATCAATACATTTTTTGTTTACAGTTTCAATATTTTCCCTAATATAAAATTTATCTTGTAACATTGACTTCATTTTCTGTATATAATGTTCACTGTTTAGAATTACTATCCCTGATCCCTTGTCTGCAGGTCTGATTGAAATATTTGACTCATTCTTTAATTTGTTTAAGCTGGTTCTTTCTTTATAATTTAAGTTGTCAAATCTTTTCTTATTTCTTTTTTCATAATGTTTTTTATCATTAAAAAACTTATGAAACTCATCCTCAGTGACTTTAAAATATGCTTCTACTAGAGGGTGATTAGCTGGTATAAAATCACTTAGATTTTTAAAAACAAAGGGTCTTTTATTGTTGATACTTGTATTGTGTGTGATAGTTTCATCTTTTGAACCGAACATGTGCTTCAACATAATATTACGACAAAAGATTTTTAAGTCTGTAATTGTGTCTGTAATCATACTATTAGTATGAGGTATGAAATTTAAACCCTTATTTAAAAGTTTCACATCATCATTTGTTAATTCAAAACTAGATAAATTAAATATTAACCCTAGTGATTGTTGATCCACATTTTCTTCAGGGTTGTGGATTGTGGAGCTTCTCCTGATATCTTTCTTTTCTGCCTCCCTCTGCTCATTGATCGGGCCCTTCTTGGCCCTCTGTCTTGACGTATGGCTAAAGGGAAAGATAATCCAGTTGTTGATTCCATGTTGTTAATATTTCCTTTTGTCTTTGGTCTTACTACTGGTGTAGATGGTGCATTACTATTAATGTTGGCATTAGCAATGCTTACTTTAGGATATAAATTCTGATTTATAGTGTCACTTGTATATGTTAAATGTATTACGTCAGATGAATCATTACAAATATTATCTGTTTCATTACATAATGTTATCTGTCCATCTGAAAAAGTTGTTAAATGACTATTGTTCCCATGTTTTACATTGGAATCAGTTATATTAGTTGTGCTTTTGTTAATTTCTTTAGCATTCATATTAACTGGGTCATTTAAAGTAGTGACATTAATTTCATTAGATTTCTGTGCATTTTTGTTAATGTTAGTATCACATTCAACTTGGTCATGCATTGTGTCGTGACCATTGCTTATATGGGAATTAGTAGTAGAAGGCCTTTCATTAGTATTCACAGCAACTGGTACATTTTTGGCAACATTGTTAGTGTTTGAGACATACCTAGGCCAAGTAAAGACATTACCATTTTTAAAATCTCTAAAATCTCTCGCTACTTTTGATTTCTTTTGTTGAAACAGTTTATGTTCGTAGGCTGCTACACAGTCCAACATATTTTCAAATAATGCATTAACAACACTTTCCGTAAAACTATCAAAAAGTTCTGTTTGCTTGGCGTTAATAGTATTTATTAATGTTTTTTCTTCTGGCAGAAAAAAGTCTATTAATAATTGTAAGTACTTACGGCTAGTATCAATGTTGATACGCTGCCATAGTGCCAGCAATTCAGGATAGTCCTGCCCTTGACTGGGCATTGAAAAAACTCGTAATCCACGTGGTATTATGTTGTTTTGTAGGCAGAATTCAAAATGTATTCGTTGAATCTGCAAGCGTTTCAATTTATAGAAATCCTTTTCGATATCACCAAGTATTCTGTTTAATTTCTCCATGTCAACCATCGGCTTTTCACCTTCGTTCGCAGCAGTGTTATCTTCCAAAAACCATGCTGGAATGGAAGATCCGTTTAAGTATTTCCGGAAGCGTAATTCAAGCGCTTCCTTGCCCCGATGTTCACTTCTAGGATTCTGCATGGTGGTTACTGCGTCTACGCCTCGGTATTCACCTCCTGGCTTACGCATGGTATTAGCAGTGTCTATGCCCCGGTATTCACCTCCTGGCTTCTTAGTAGTATTAACAGTATCTGCATCCCGGTATTCACCTCCTGGTTTATGCATGGTTTTAGCGTTGTCTACGCCTTGATATTCACTTCCTGGTTTGTAGGCAAGTTCTATGTCTGTCATCGTGGCTTGGCTAAAGATTTTCAAAGTAAAACACCTCGTTCCTCGAATTGGTCTGGCAGATTGAATAAGTAAAAAATGATGGCAAAGTCAGTCCAAACGATAAATGCACTTATACCAAGTAAAAAATAAATTCGGAAGACAGGTAATAGTGCAAAGGAACGAGTGTAATGTGAACGTTTCAGGCTTGATATTCACTCAAGCATCCAGTTCCAAATCTGTTAACATAAGTACGTTTATTGACATATAAAAACAAAAACAAATAGAACACGGATAAGCGCTTTCACTAAGGTTAGCTTCTTCAGATCCTGCAGACAGTGAATAAATGCAGCACATTTTATAGTGAACGTAATAGAGTGATTGAAGCAATTAAATGAATTAATTAAGTACAGCTTGGTTACAGTCACATAAATAAAAGAAGTAGTTATATGGTTAAAATATATATACATTTTAAAAAAGGGGGTGTATGTACATCACATAGATAAAAGAAAGAGTTTGAATCTCATAAGTGTAAACATAATATTTATACATTTAAAAACATGAGACATATATATATCAGATCATCTTTATGTATAATTAATGATACTAGTGAAGTCTGTGCATAAGTAGAAAATATATATATATATGTATAAAATCATCATCTTGTAAATTTATATAAAATATATATCTGTATAAGAGGTGATAGTATATATGATAAATAAATAAACAAATAAATAGACAATTAAGTATACTAGTTTAAATAAATGTATTAATGCATGGTGATACATGGTAAAGCTTGTGTATATGACCATGAATGTGTTCAGTTTATACATATTAAAGTTATAAAAAGATGTAATATATAACTATATATATGTACAATATGTATGTAAGAACTGTGAATTGTAAATAAATAAATAAATAATTGTTAAATAAATAATTGTGGAACGTATGGTATGTATATATGTATATGTGAATATAAATATATATATGTATGTATATGGGAGAAAATATATATATAAATATAAGTATAAATATATAAAGAATATAGATATGTCTAAAAACAAAGTGAATATTGGAAATGTTTAAAACTAGAAAAGTGTTAAAAAGTGTATATGGAATGTTGAGAAGATTGGAGGGTGTGAATATGATATTGAATGTGGTTGTTGAAAAATGTTTAGGTGTATGTTAAAATACTTCCTGAGACTGATGAATGATGGTGTGTAAAGTTGCTATTAGGTGAAATAAATGTATATATTCTTGTATGTTTGGTTGGAGGTGAATATATATATATTCATTTATTTAATATGTCTACATATAGAAACACCCACCATCCCAATTATTCAGGGCCTACCGAAAATTCATAAAAATTCCTCTGACCCACCAATGAGACCAATAGTCTCAGGAAGAGGTTGGGTGACTGAACACTTATCAGTTTTCATTGAAAAACACCTAAGATGTATTCTCGACACTAATCCATATGTGTTGCGTGACTCAAAGCAATTTTTAGCAGATTTATACGACAACTTAAAGGGTTGCTCATCGATAGAAAATTTAATTTTTGTTACTCTAGATGTAGAATCACTCTTTACAGTAATTCCCAATGCCTTGGGAATTACGTTTGTCAGCTCTTACTTGAAAAATCACAGTGAATACTCTGACATTTTAATTGATTTGATAACATATTTTTTAGAAATAATTTTGGAAAACAATGTGTTCATCTTTGACAATGACATTTACAGGCAGTGTGATGGCGTAGCTATGGGCACTCCATGTGCCAATAGCTACGCCAACATGTTCCTGGCCCAATGGGAAGAAACAGTCCTTTTTCAGGACATGCTATTTAAATCTAATGTACAATTTTACCGGCGCTTTGTAGATGATTTATTTATTTTATGGGATGGTCAATTGAGTGATTTACATAATTTTATCACTGTTGTGAATAATATGAATACTTGCTTAAAATTTACAGCGAAATGGAACATAAGCAAGATTGATTTTTTAGACCTTTTTATTGAAAAATTACCATGTGGAATAATCAATACAGGCATCCACAGGAAAACTGTCATCGGAACATGCTTTTATTTAGAAATAGTATGCATCCAACATATGTTTTTAAAAACATCATGAAGGGTCAAGCCCTTCGAATGTCCAGGATGAATTCAACTGAGACTGGTTTAGAAAGTGACTTAAATGTTTTAAAAAATAATTTATTAGAAAGGGGATATAGTTCCAATGAAATAATGGAACATCTAAAGATAACAGTAGATACACGTGCAAATAGAGGTGCACCTTACTTTGGACCAAATACTACAAAAGATAACATTAATGTTTCAAATCCACATAAAGTAAAATTTTCTACATACTTTACAAGGGACAATAATGAAATCAAATATATTATTAACAAACATTGGGATATTTTAATGTCCGATGATGGAATTAAGGGTATAGTAGGTGATAACCCATCGTTCCTATACAGAAACAAAAGAAATTTAAAAAGGTTGTTATGTTACAATAAGGACAGAAAAGATACACCATTAGATGGGAACACCAGACCATGCGGACATTGCAATTTTTGTTCCCTAATAAATACTGATTCTATTTTTATTCATCCTGATTTGAACAAAGAATTTCACATTACTGTAGATGCCAACTGTATGACCTGCAATGTGGTGTATCTAGCAGTATGTACACTATGCTCCTCATTCTACGTAGGCAAAACTAATCGATGCCTACGTGATAGGATGAGGGAGCACTGTTACAGCATCAGAAAGAAAAATCTCAACAATGCTTTAGCTAAACACATAATGCAGGTAGGCGACTCCCACACATTCACATTCAGAGTGCTGGAAGTAATAATACCAAATGAAAGGGGAGGGAACATAAGATGCCACACAGAAGGAAGGGAAAGCGGTTGGATTATCCAACTCAGAGCAGACAAAGGACATGGTCTAAATGAAAGGGCATCAATAAAGCCCTATCTTAAACAACGTAGACATATTAAATAAATGAATATATATATATTCACCTCCAACCAAACATACAAGAATATATACATTTATTTCACCTAATAGCAACTTTACACACCATCATTCATCAGTCTCAGGAAGTATTTTAACATACACCTAAACATTTTTCAACAACCACATTCAATATCATATTCACACCCTCCAATCTTCTCAACATTCCATATACACTTTTTAACACTTTTCTAGTTTTAAACATTTCCAATATTCACTTTGTTTTTAGACATATCTATATTCTTTATATATTTATACTTATATTTATATATATATTTTCTCCCATATACATACATATATATATTTATATTCACATATACATATATACATACCATACGCTCCACAATTATTTATTTAACAATTATTTATTTATTTATTTACAATTCACAATTTACATACATATTATACATATATATAGTTATATATTACATCTTTTATAACTTTAATATGTATAAACTGAACACATTCATGGTCATATACACAAGCTTTACCATGTATCACCATGCATTAATACATTTATTTAAACTAGTATACTTAATTGTCTATTTATTTGTTTATTTATTTATCATATATACTATCACCTCTTATACAGATATATATTTTATATAAATTTACAAGATGATGATTTTATACATATATATATATATTTTCTACTTATGCACAGACTTCACTAGTATCATTAATTATACATAAAGATGATCTGATATATATATGTCTCATGTTTTTAAATGTATAAATATTATGTTTACACTTATGAGATTCAAACTCTTTCTTTTATCTATGTGATGTACATACACCCCCTTTTTTAAAATGTATATATATTTTAACCATATAACTACTTCTTTTATTTATGTGACTGTAACCAAGCTGTACTTAATTAATTCATTTAATTGCTTCAATCACTCTATTACGTTCACTATAAAATGTGCTGCATTTATTCACTGTCTGCAGGATCTGAAGAAGCTAACCTTAGTGAAAGCGCTTATCCGTGTTCTATTTGTTTTTGTTTTTATATGTCAATAAACGTACTTATGTTAACAGATTTGGAACTGGATGCTTGAGTGAATATCAAGCCTGAAACGTTCACATTACACTCGTTCCTTTGCACTATTACCTGTCTTCCGAATTTATTTTTTACTTGGTATAAGTGCATTTATCGTTTGGACTGACTTTGCCATCATTTTTTCAAACACATTTTGTAAGTTAACCCATAAATTATATTCATATGTCTTTCTAGATGTTTTAGAGGTTAGGGTTCTTATCTGTAAATGACTATCTTCTTTTAATAAATTAGTAAACTCAGAGAATGCAGGAGGATGTTTTGAAATCCAATTTTTTGTTATGATCTTTCTAGCCACTGCCAATATAGTCCATAGTAATGAGTATTTGGTTTTCCTAACACATTGTGGAACAGGTGTATTAAATGTGATTAATGATATATTCAATATGAAGTTGTCTGAAAAAAGTGCTTGTAAAAAGTCTTTTACTTTATTCCAAAAGACATTTAAGGTTGGACAGTCAAAAAACATATGTGCCCAGTTAATATCTACAGTAGAGTTGAATCTTTTACATATGTTCTGTTTTTTATTAATTTTGTCCATTATTTGTGGTGTATAAAAGGATCTATTCATGAATCTCCATGTGTAAATCTTCCATTTTAGAGAAAATTATGTTTTCCCAACTGATTGTAGCATATTAACCTTATCTTGCTCACTTTGGGAATTATGAGTAATTAAACTATAATAACTCCAGTGGTTATGTGTGTAAGAAAATGTTTCTTCTCTGAAAAGTCTATAAATAAAGGAGAGACTATCTGAATATGTATGCTGGTGTAATAATGTTGATTGAAGAAATTGTAATAATATCCTGGTGTCATGTTTGCTAGTTGGTGAAGCTAGTTTCAGCTTATTATCAAGATATAGTAAAAATGTTTGTATATCTAACCATGAGGAATTATTAAGTTTATATTCCTGTATAATATTATCCATTGAGCTAGTCTTGTATTCATAAGTTAGCTGGAACCAGTATTTGAGTTCATTGTTTTTCAATTGAGAAATTGTGTTAATATCTGAGGTAACAAAAGTCTCTTGTGTATATGCTGCAGGAAATAACAAAAAAAGTAGTCTTTATATTTAATGTGTTTATATAGAGAGTTTCTAAAGTTAATTATAATATTATGTATGTAACTGATGTAACTGACAGTATGATTAGGATTAGTATGTGTGATAAAATATTATTTTAAGATCCATATAAAATGTATGTTTATGAATTCTAGTTGATATGATGTTGGTCTCGTTATAAACTTCATGGCTAATACTTCCCATAAAGATTTCCATTTAGCTAAATAGGTGATAGCTAAGAGCTGAGAAATTGATCTGATTATAGCGGAAATCGAATAGAGATTTAGATCTGGGAAAGCTATTCCACCATTCTTCCAGCTGTTAGTATGTTGATTAATAGTAATTCTATTTTTTTTTGTGACCAAAAAAATCTTAGTATTAAAGTGTTTTGTTTATTTATAAACCTTTTTGATGGTAGAATTTGAATGGATTGTATTATGTATAAGATTTTAGGTAGAATTATCATTTTTATAATGGTTAGTCTTTCTTCAGTAGTAAATATTATTGTATTCCATTTTGAAAATAATTCTTGGATATTTTGTAAACATTTGTTATAGTTTAATTGAATTATTGATTTAATGTCTTTGGCAAGAATGATTCCAAGATATGTGATTTGATCTGTGTTAGCAATGTGATATGTATTATTTCCTGTCATCCTTTTTTTTATTTTTTTATTATTAGGATATATGGGTAGAATTTTTGTTTTCTTGTCATTGAATGATAAAACATTTCATATGATGTCTGGTCTAATTGATTCATATAATGACATGAATGAGGAGTAATTTCCCTTTGTGGTGATAAGAACATCATCCGCAAACAGCTGGATTTTGGCTATATTGTCTTTATCCATTTCCAAACCCTCTATTTCTTTGTTTCTTATTTCATTTGCCCAGGGTTCCATGATCAAAGTAAATAGTAGAGGAGAGAGAGGACATCCTTGTTTGGTGCCTTTTGTAATAGATATTTTATTGGAAATATATGACCCTATTTTGATATATGCATAGGTTTCTTCATATAAATGTTTTAGAAGATTAATAAAATTATGTGAAAAATGTAAGCATTCCAAAAGAGTAAATGGATAGATCCAGTTAATAGAATCAAAGGCCGCATTAATATCAAGACTAATGATAAGTTCCTTTTCTTCCTTTGTGAGAAGTCTATAATAGCTAGGGTTCATTTTATATATCAAAAGTACTTCTGTTAGTTATAAATCCTGTCTGGTCTTTGTCTGTTAAGTGGGGTAAGAATTTCTTCAATCTGTCTGAGAATATATTCATAAACATCTTATAATCTATATTCATTAAAGATATTGGTCTGTCTGAAAAACATAATTTTGGGTCTTTATTTGATTTTAAAATAGGGGCTATAAATGTATATTTCCAGGATGGGGGTGTAATATCATTTTGGACCGAATTATATACTTTGTGTAGTAAGGAAATAGCCATTTTGGGCATTATCTTATATATTTCAGAAATAATTCCATCGTTACCTGGAGTTTTGTTTAGTTTAAGCTTACTTGACTTTGTATATCTGATAAAGTAATTTGTTTATCAATAA